>NW_025049489.1:0-14136 GCF_019279795.1 Protopterus annectens | reverse complement strand
CCATACCCCAAGATTCTCACTACACCTTCCTAAACATACTGGAAAATATTAAGATACAACCAAACACCCTAATACTGGGTGATTTCAACTACCCTGCCATTAACTGGGAAAACTACTCGGGTACCAACACCTTTTCCCAACTGTTCTTGGAATTCATAAATTCAAATGCCCAGGATCAACTAATCCATTGTCCCACCAGGGGATCAAATATCCTAGAACTGGTCATTACCAACATGGGAGATAGATGCTCCACATCAGTGGTCACCCCTCATTGGTCAGGTCTGGCAAATCAGCCTTGACATCCACATCCCACCCCCACCGCCCAGTAAGGAAACCTCCGTAAAAAACTTCTCCAAAGCCAACTTCATGCTACTCAAGTCAGAAGTGACAAACTTCATGACACCCACATGACGGGATCTGGAAGTTCGACTGCAGAATCCTACACTAAGGCACTGTATGAGCACATCCACTCGTGCATGAATCATGCCATCCCAAATAGAACCAAGATGCTCTTCTCCAAAAAAAGGAAGCCAATCTGGTGGCCCCCTGCTATAAACAAACTATACAACAGAAGGAAGAAACTGTTGCAGAAAAGAGGAAAATCCCAGGATGCAAAAAACTCCCTCACCAGCCTCAGTAAGAAGCTGAGATCCCTCATAAAATCCTCAAAAGCTAGTTACAAAAAAATTGCCAAAAATTCCAAACACAACCACAAGGAATTCTATAGTTATGTCAAGAATCTAAATGGCAATGCTCAGATCTGCTCTGAGCTACAACAGAATGGCATTAAATATACTGATCCCAAGGATATTGCCAATATCCTGGCAGATCGATTTAGTGCCAACTTCACCCCCCTCTCACCCCCTAAAGGGCCCATCTCAATACCAAAAGATTGCCAAATTCCGATAATCACAGCTACACAGGTAGAAACAACACTCTCCAAAGTTAAGAATACAGCATCCATGAGACCAGATGACATCCCAGGCTGTGTACTACATGAACTACAAAATGAACTGGCACCTCACCTAAGTGTCATGTTTAATCATAGCCTCACCTCAGGCTTCGTGCCCACTGAGTGGCGCACAGCTACAGTTATCCCACTCCACAAGGGAGGATCTGCCTTGGATCCTGGGAACTACCTTTCCATCAGTCTGACAAGCCTGATCTGCAAGGGCATGGAACGCATTATCATGGAACTTATAAACAAAGACATTGGCAACCTTCAAACACTGGACCCCACCCAGTTTGGGTTTGTGAAGGGCTGATCTTGTCTCCTGAATCTGACTGACTTCTTCAAATCAGTCTCCAGAGCTGTGGACAAGGGTAAGGTGGTCCACACAGCCTAGCTGGACTTCGCCAATGCCTTCGACACCACCCCCCACTCTGGAATCATAGATAAACTTACTAAGCTGGGCATAAATCCCTACATCACTCGATGGGTTGCCAACTGGCTTACTGACAGAACACACACTGTAAATGTAGCCGACTCCAAATCCAGCTCCAGACAAGTGACAAGTGGAGTACCTCAGGGTTCAGTCCTGGGACCACTCTTGTTTGGCATCTACTTCCCTGAAGTACAGGCCAACACTAAGGGACTCTGGCTAACAAAGTTTGCAGATGACTGCAAACTGGGAGCCATTATTGAATCCCCAAATGATGTGGATATTCTACAAAGGGCCTTACAGAAACGATGCCTGGGGGGCCATGGGCTCAAGCTTAATGCCAAGAAATGTATAGTTACCCCCTTTGGGAAAAAAACATGTCCCCATGAACTACCACATAGGTGGCAGGACACTAAACATGAAGTGTGATGAGAGACTTAGGGAAAAGTGGACAGGTCTCACTTTCAATAACCACCCCACATTAGTCAGGAAATCCTTCTATGTGGCACACCTCATCACTAAGGGCTTTTCATCCAGAAAAAAGAGGTCATTGTCCCTCTGAACTCAACCCTCATTAGACCCATTATAGAGTATAATGCCCATTTGGTATGTACCTCACAAGACATCTGCAACAGCTGGAAAGGCCACAAAATACCTCACTAAAAGAATCACAGGCCTAAAGCAGATGCCATTTGCTGACCATCTAAAAAAAACTCCAGCTATACTCTGTGGCATATCTACTCAGAGGTGATCTCTGCTTAACATACAAGGCCATGTTAAACCCTGAGCTGTTTGACATGCTCCACTTAAAAAAAATCCCAATCCCTCAGAGCCACATGCTCCAGGGATCTAAACCTTATCACAATGAACAAAACATGCTGGAGGGATAGGTTCCTGACCCAGAGACTCCCATACTCTGGAATAGACTGCCCATACATGTCAAGCAGAGCCCTCTTTGGGCCCCTTTTTCAAAAGGAACCATGATGATTGGATGGGAGACAGGAAATTCACCCAGGGATCATGTCAGTCCCTGCTAGACAGGGGCCCAGAAGTAAATATTGTGGGAAGAAATTTCCGGGGAATTTTTAAACTTGCATAGGCCTTAGGCCGATAGCCTAGTACCAACCTATGAACCTATAAACCCCATTTTTTTTGGGAAATCTACCCTTCTGAAAATCTCTAAAAGCATTTGCCACCTTTCTGCCTCGATGGAGGACAGACCCGCTGCTTCAGGGTAGGGTAGCATAATCTACTGCCACTGGGATATATTTTTTCCCTGTGGAATTTGGGGTACTCAGAGGCCCCACAATATAAGCACTCTGAAATGGCTCCTCAATCAAAAAAAAAGGCAGCAAAGGAGCTTACACCTTGTCTCCTGCCTTGCCTACATTTTGGCACTGCTCACAGGTCCTAGTACCCTGTTGCATATCTGGAAATCCCAGGCTAATGGAAGTTCAAAACCACATTTTTATATGTTTTATGCCTTTTGACCTGAAAAGGGGAATATCATGGGCTATGGCTAGAACTGCCAGACAGTAGGCTCTGTACTACCAACTGCTGCATTCCCCCCCTCTAGCCCCCCCTTTGGTTCACTTTATATAGTAACCCGTGTCCCATTGTACAGTTTCCCCTTTCCCCTTGATAATCAGGTGCTTCACTAGCACTGTCTCAGGCCCTGAAATGGGGTCTGAGAGCTGAGCCTGTCTCAGCTCTCTTTTTGTAATTCCCAGTTTCCACAGGATTTTATTCAACAATGGTGCCTCACTGTCAGTCTGTGTACCACTACTCCCCTTTGGCCCAGTAACTCTGTCCAAGGGAACATCAGTACCCACAAGCAGCTGTGGCTCACCTGCAGTCTCATTTACAGGGTAGCTCCTCCCTGAAGTAACCCCCCATCCTGGCTGCAAGGGGCCTGTCTGGGCCTCCCAGGCTACCAGACTCATACTTGTGCCCGCCTGACTGCATGTAATTTCATGAATACATGGACTGCATTAGCAAAAAAATTTTCCCTATCAGGTCATCTGCAGGGTGGTAGTTTGGTACCCTTGTTGTCTCAAGACAACCTACTGTTGGAATTTTGTCATTCCACTTACGGGTCTCCCCCCTTTTTTTTGTTCCAACCTTTGGGCCCCTGGTTTATGTCCTGGACTAGTGGCTTTCTTTTGACAGACTCTTTTGGGGGCAGTCTGGGCTGCCAACCATGAGTTCCCTAGCCCCAAGAGCAGTACTGTCCCCTATGCAGTGATGCCCTGCTTGCTAGTTATAGGTCTCCCTTCTTCCCCAATTTCTGCAGTACAGCATTGTCTATCAGCTAACCAGATTCTCATATCCTCAGGCAAAGTGCTAATGGTTTCCCTCACAAAAAGGTCTCCTAGCCTTAAAATGGTGACATGACATCCACTCATCCACCTATGAAAATAATTGCTTAATTTAGAACATATTCACACACACTTTCATCTGCCTTGTGGTTATAAAAGGTGTTGTAGCGGGAAAAAAAGAAGGAAAAAGTGACTGAGGTGTGTGTGTGTGTGTGTGTGTGTGTGTGTGTGTGTGTGTGTGTGTGTGTGTGTGTTGGGGTGTGTGTGTGTGTGTGTGTGTGTGTGGGGTTGTGGGGTTGTGTGTGGGGTTGGTGTGTGTGTGTGTGTGTGTGTGTTTGTTTTCTTAAATGGAGTTCACAAGGAAATTCAAAGAGCTAGAGAATTGCACCCCTAGGGGGAAAAAGTTAATCCAGTAGGGGGGATATTTACAGACAATCAAATAACAGCACTTATATTTTTTTAACCACTCAAAGGGGACCATAAATGGTTAATATCAGCAATAGGTGTTTGAAAACGGTATTAGTTCATTTTAAGGGCCAAAAAGCCTTATAAAAAGTCTACACTTATCAATAATCCAAGCACACCTCTAGAAGACTGGACTTTCCAGACTGAAGCTATATCCCAAAGATCTGAAGTAACCAAATTCTCCATCTACCTTGTAGTTAAGACCCTCTGAAAAACCCTATCGATCTGATAATTTTTCAGCATGGTAAGGCTAATTTTAAAAATTGATTAATCCAGGAGACAGTGAAAGACAAACAAAGACTGGAAGGCAGTCTCAGATTTGAATTGAGGGACTGCAAAGACAACATCCTTGGCACATGATGACTGGGCCAACCTTTGGCAACACTAGTGACTGGGTCCCAAACCCAATGTGGGAAAAAGAATGCCCTTTTTCAAACACATGGGGTATCCCTAAGTGGGGCCCCTTTTAAAGTTCCAATCCATTTTTCGGTTACAAACTCTAACAGTATAGAGTTAAAATAAACTAAGGCTACTGTTTTTTCCCTTTTAAAGAGGTTAGGATAAAGTATGTATTAATTTGTATTTACTTACAAAGAACATCCAATAATATCACTTGGTGCAAATTAGAAGGGGCTTCAGTGGAATATGGGAAGAGAATGGAGACCTGATCAGCATGTAACCTGGTCAAAGATATTTCCTGAAGGGTGTTTAAAATTCAACTGTTTGAGGTCAAAGGTATTTAAAATTTGCTGCCCTTCAACGATAATAAAACCTTGAGAGCCACTGAATTCATTGTCCCAAGCCTAGTAAAAAACAGGAGGCTCACTAATAAAGTGGAGATTAATAAAAATTATGGCTGAACCCATATGACAGTGTTTTGTTTAAAAATGCTTAAAAACTTAAAGAAGTCCCCAAGTGGAGATTGATTTTAATTTTTTCCCTTCCATAAGATTTTATGTGCATTATGATTAAGAGACAAAGCTTTTAAATAGAAATAACCCTTAGTTAGGGATCCATGACAAATGGAAGGACTTAATTGCCTGAATCTTCTTTTCCCTTTCCCAAACAAAGGAATCAACCAAGGTATTTTTTCAACCATGGGTGGGACTGTAGAGCAGAAATTTTAGAAGATAAAAAAAATTTAAATGAGCCCACACCTTAAACCAGAGATATGACACATTAAGGGATCCAAATATTGAAGACTGAACCAGTAAAATACTTTATCAGACATCTTTTCCTTCTGCATTTTAATAAAAGAATCAAAAATGCTTTTCTTCAGCCATATGGATTGTAGATTGGGAAAATGCCTGAAGATATAAAAAAATAAAGGGGGACAAACATATTGGTAGAGACATGACATATTAAAGAAAGATGCAGATGTTGCCAGGGGTAAAAACCCAAAAAAATACTTTTTCCCTTCCCAATTTCTCTTTAAAATATCAGAGTGAAGTTATGCAAGATAGTGAAGAAAAAATTGATCACTTAAAAGGTAGGGACATTAGAAAGTTAAGGAATTGCTGCAGGGATGACAGGAAACAGTTTAGTCTTGATGTTTTAGTGTTGACTTTATTTCAAAATGTCCATAATTTGGAATATCCAGAGGCATAATAGGGTACTGAAATTTATGCAGTCATCAGAAATAAACCCTTATGAATGTCAAAGATAGACCCACCACTAGATGAAGTGTGAGACCAGTTTAGCAATAGTAAAAAAAGTGGGACACTTGATGGATGTCCATAATGGAAATAAGAAAAAGCACCATTAGTAAAAATGTTTTTTATTTCTGATGGATAACTATTAAACAGAAAAAAGGCCTTTTTAAATTTCAAAATGCCCATGAATTATTTTTTTTAAAATAAATAAAGGACTATGTAAAAGATCCACATTATTTCTTTTAACAAAAATACCTCCATATCTATTATAAGTTCAGGTAAATGGATTTTAACTTTTTGATTTTTAAAACAATTTAACATCCACATTGATAAGGCAGATATGTATATAACTAGGTAGCAGATTATTAAGGGTTTTAAAATTTTGAAAGAAGTATTTTATTAGTATTACCCTCTGTTGGAATTAGTGAAAAAACAAAAAGCCTGGGGAAAAAGATCTTTAAAAATCCATGTTAAAACAGAACCTTATTTGTAAACTGATTGAATAGCCCCGATGACATTTGCTCAAAAAAAAGAGCAAAAATTTCCTAACAGACAACTCAGTTAATTTTTCTGCTATAACAAAATTTAATAAAATCACCCTAAGGGGAAAGAATAATACCAGTCCAACTACATAGTTTTGAAGGAACACAAATATTCCATTTGTATGTGGGGAAGAAATCAATTATTATGGGGGAAAATTTGATCAGTTATGATTCATTTAACAAAGTTTTAGTCTGTAGTTGAGTTTTCCAGGTTTAGTCATTTTAATTTTTTTACTTCTAAGAAAAAAAATGTAAAAGGCTTAAATAAGCATGAGTTGCCTTATTGTCTTTTAATGTCAATGTGTTTTTTAAAAACCCTTTTGTTTAAAATTTTTGCATAACCCAAAAATGTCTTTACCAAGCATCCAACTTGCTTTGAAGAGAATTTAAAAATGAGGTTTAGCATATAGGGTTTTAAGTTACAGTTTTAGTGATTCCAACCAAACCTTTTTTAAAATAGTAGGTTTAATGATAAAAAAAATCTCAATACACTTGATAATGATATTTGTAACTGATTTCTCAGTTAAAATCCAAAAACTTTTGCCCCCACACACAAACTACCAAGGCAGCTTTTAATTCCAATTGAATCATCCATCTGTGTCTGGAATAATAAAAGGATTTAAAAAAGTTAACCCAAACTGACTGATAAAAAAATCATTCTATACCAGTTCCCCCAAAGGGGCTATAAATGTATAAACTGTTTTACAGGCTTTAATATAAAACCCTTAAACCCAAAACCAAAAGGGACATGCTTTAATAATCTTTTGAGATTTTTCTGTTTTCAAAATATTCCCGTCGGGAGAAATAATAAAATTCTGTAATATAATTTGTGAATATTTAAACCCTTTTCCCGATTAGAATCATAAAAGAGTCTAATGTCCAAACCATCAAAGAGAACATCCCAGAAAATTTGTTTATAACAACTTTTTGCTGTAGTTTTTTAAGGGAAATTTTACCTTAATAAAATTTTAGATTAAAATAGTAGTTTTCTTTTGAATGCTCAGGAGGATTTAAAATTTTTAAATTTGAGCTCAAAACTAAGGATAACTGGCTTTGTTACTGATTCAGGAAAAGATGGTCAATAGTATTTGACAAGTCTTACCTGAAATTTTCAGTTATCTAGATTTGAAATTAAAAGTTTACTAGGTCTAATTAGGGGATATAAAAAATAGAAAATTCCTCAGACTAGATGATATAGGATCATGGTTCATAAATTTACTAGGAAATATTCATTTTAAGTTAATTATTTGGGGATTAAATTTTGTGTTTGTAAGAAAAATTTTAAACCCTTGATCCAACTCCATGATTGTTAATACTTTTATTTTGCATACTGGTTGATAATCTTTATATATATATATATATATATATAATTTTTATAATAATAAAAAACAAAAAAATTCCCACATAAGTTTAAAAATGGAAAAAATAAAGGGAACAAAAAACATAATGACACCCAAAAAAACAATCCAAAAAAAAAACCCTTGTCCAAAAAAGAAAATAAAAAAAAATTTCAAACCCAAAAAAACCAACATCAAAACTATTAATAAAAATTTTAAAACATTAACTCTTTGTTTTAAATCATTAATTAAAAAATATCACTAGAATTTTAAATAATAACTTTTAAAAAAATTTTTTAAAATTAATAAATTAAAAAAATATTTAAATTTCCCCTTTTTAAAGGTAATACCAATTTTCCCTTTTAAACCCTTTTTCAATTCCACCTTTTTATTTTTGCATCCATTGGGCGGTCTTTTTACTTCTTTGATTCATTTTTGTTTAGCTGTCAAATCATAGAAAATATTTTATATATATATATATATATATATATATATATATATATATATATATATATATAATATATAACCCGAATTGGGGCTAGAGTTTTTTAAAATCTGTTTTTTATGAAAGGTTAATACTGAACTCCCCATGCTTTTTTTTATCAAAATAATGTTCTTTCAACTGAAGGGGGTTCACTTTATGCATTTTGCTAGGGTTAAACTATTCCTGGGCCCCTAAAGTCTGCTCTTCAAAATTTCCAGAACTAGTCAATTTTTAGTTTTTGCACTCAAATCTTTCTTTGAGCTCAGCATTTTTTCAGAACTTGTTGTAAGCACTAATAAGCTACAAATTTACACACTCAACTTTCCTCACTTGTCAAAGGGAAAAAAGTTTTTGTATTTTAAATGCACCTATCCAGGCATGTCTAAGGGTCAGTTTTTTTCTCCTGTCATTTATGGGGGAATGCAGCAATTTCCTCATGCACAAAAAAAACCCCCATCTCCTAAAACCAAATACAACCTTGAGAGATGCACTTATTTAGCCAAAATGGAAGCAAATTTCACCCAAGACTGGACTAGACAGTCAAAAAAGGTAATCACTTGCCCCCCCACACTCATCAAAAGTTCCCTACACTACCAAAACACACACAAAAAAACAAAAAACACACCTAAATTTGTGGAGGCTTTCTAAACATCTGCCCAAGCAACAGAGCACTCCAAAGCAAAAAGAACCTTCACCCTCTAACACAATCCAAATGACACAAGACAAACTCATTGTGATAACCACAGCCCTAACAACAACATAAACCTCTAGTCATGGGGACTCTATAAACACTGATGTTCCACTCACCAGGCTAAACAAGGAGAAAGTTACTGTCAGCTGTTTGTGTCAGGATCCACCCCCCTATTTACTGCACAACAAGTAAAAATATGACTCTGTTTGTCCATGTTGTTTTTGACCTGGGGGCCACCCCCCTGGACTACATAAAAGGGAGACAGGGAAACTCTCTGATTTTAGCCCAGGAATATGATACCCCATAGCATCCTGCCATCACCCAGAATTATACCAAAAAGTACAAAATTATTGATTCAACAATTGGCTAAGCTTCTGGTGTCATTCGGGGATCCAGTATCTGTCTGCCTGGGATGACATGATTGACAGACCATGATGCTTTCCCAAAATGGCCTGCACCTGCCCCCTTTGGGGATTAATACTAAAGCTCTTGCCAAAAGTGCCTTTTTGCAAGGTTCAAATGATAAATTCACCACCTACAGGTACAACAAGCACAATCTGAGAGTAATGCTACTCAGTGCTAGAAGTCTAAACTCAAAATGCACTCACTCATGGAAACATCAACATCTGTGCAGTGGCACAGACCTGGTTAAAGGGCTCCAGGGACCACCTCTGCATTACCAGGCTATAATTCATCCCACACCTTTGCCACCTAACCTGGACTGAAACACTAAAGGGAGGTGTCCATATTCATTAAGGATATCCACACCTCCAGGCTGGTTGCTCAGCATAATGCATCTGAGATTATCCAAGTGCAACTAACTCTGGGCAAGACCCAGCCCAAAATTTGTAGCCTACAGATCCCCACATGCCCCAGGATTCACACTCCTCATTTCTTGATACACTGGAAAATATTAAGGTACAGCCAAATCTCAAGTAGAAAAATCATACCTGATCAGCATTAGTAAGAAATTGAGGTCCCTCATCAAGTCAACTAAAGCTAATTTTGAAAAGAAAGTTGCCAAGGATGCCAAGGATAACCATAAGGCCTTCTATGGTTATGTCAAAAACCTAAATGGCAATGCTCAGGTCTGTTCTGAGCTAGTACAAAATGGAACAAAATACACTGACCCTTCTGACATTGCCAACATCTTGGCTGACAGGTTCAGTGCAAATTCCCCCCCTCACCCCTCACCACCTACAGGACCTATTACCATTCTAGGGGATTGTGTAAGTCCAATTATTACTGACACGTTGGTTAACAAGGCTCTAGCTAAAGCTAAAAACACTGCCTCCATGGGACCAGATGGTGTCCCAGGCTGTGTCATAAGAGCTCCAAAGGAATTAACCCCCCATCTTAATACCCTGTTCAGTCTCAGCTCTCCACAGGATATGTGCCCATAGAATGGTGCACGGGAACGGTGGTCCTGCTACAGGGGCCCCAACTGACCCTGGGGAAATACCGACCAATAAGCCTGAAGTCTGATCTGTAAGGCTATGGAGTGAATCATTATGGAACTCATAAATGGAGAGATTGGGAACCTCCATTCGCTTGACCCCACAGTTCGGCTTTGTCAAGGGCAGATCATGCCTCCTGAACCTGGTGGATTTCTTTGAGACAGTTATTCAGGTATAGATAAGGGAAAGGAGGTACACACGGCTTACCTTGACCTTGTTTAAAACATTTGACACCATTCCCCATTCAGGTATTATTGATAAGCTCACCAGCCTGGGCATAAACCCTAACGTCACAAGATGGATCAAACTGGCTCTCAGACAGATCCCATAAAGTAAGAGTAGCGGGATCTATGTCAATCCAGACCAGTAATGAGTGGTGTGCCTCAGGGCTCTGTCCTGGGGCCCCTCCTGTTTGGCATATACTTCTCAGAAGTACAGGCAAGCAGGAAGGGCTGTGGCTGATGCTTGGACGACTGCAAACTGGGTCCTATAATAGAGTCCCGGGCCAACATGGAGATCCTCCAGAAGGGCCTAAATGAGACTGATGCATGGTGTCAAAGCCATGGTCTCAAGCTAAATGAAAAAAATGCGTAGTAATCCCTTTGGAAAAACAGAGTACCCAAAACTACAACATGGGAAAGTAACCCCCTGAAATCTGAAGAAGAAATAAGGGATCTGGGGACCCAAGTAGATAGTCAGCTTTCCTTTGATAACCATGTTGCCAAAGTGGTTAGAAAATCCTTCTATGTGACCCATCTGATCTGAAAGGGTTGCATCAAGATCTAAGGATGTAATGGTACCCTCTACTCTTCCCTCATCAGACCCATTATTGAGTACAATGCACCAATTGGAATGACCTGGCTAGACATCTCCAGCAGCTGGAGAGACCACAGAGGTACCTAACCAAGAGGATTACTGGCCTCAAACAGTTGCCCTATGCAGCACGATTGAAAAAAAAAGCTAAGACTGTTTCTGCTGCAGTACCGCAAGCCAGAAGCCATCTCGTCTAATCGCATAAGAGCCATGTCCAACCCAGAAATTGTTGAACATGCTCCATCTTAGCAAAACTAAATCTACTCGAGCTACATGCTCTAGGATATAAACCCCAACACAACAATGAATAGAACATGCTGGGAGGGATAGATTCCCTCAAGAAAGACCCCCTACTATGGAACATAGGGTCCCACCTACATAAGACAGAGCTCTCTCACTATCACTCTCAAGAGGAACCTTGATGAGTGGATGGGTAACAGAAAGTTCACAATCGGGATCACACCAACAGCACTACTAGATAGGGCCCAAGGGTACTAGCTGCTAGCACAAGGGTCTAGGGAACTACTAAAGAGGCGGTGAATATCAAGATCACGTGGCTGGAAGCTAATATATGCCTCGGGCAGATAGCCCAGTACCAACCTATGAACCTAGAACCTAAGAAACCCTAATAATGGGTGACTTCAACAACCCCACCATTAACTGGAAAAAACTACCTCATGTACAAACTCTTTTGCTCAAAGATTTCTGAATTCATAAATTCCAAATGCCTTGGGTCAACTTATCCACACCACCAGGGCAGTAATATCCTAGACATGATCATTACTAACATAAGTGACCGTGTTCCACACAGAGGTCAACCTCGCTGGTCAGATCTGACCTCACAAGCTAATCACCTCTAGGCATCCACATCCCGCCCCACCTCCATTAGTGAAACCACAGTAAAAGATTTCTCCAAAGCCAACCCCCATGCTTTTTAAAGATCGGGGCGGTAAACTTACTACACCCATGCAGACGGGACAATATACCACTGCTGAATCCTGGCAGAAATGCAATTTATAAGCACTTACACAAGTGCATATGGATCATGCTATCCTAACAGAAATCAAGATGTTATCCTCCAAAAAAATGAAACCAATCTGGTGGTCCCCTGCCATAAACAAACTCTACAACAGAAGAAAGAAACTGTTGCAAAAGAGTAAAATCTCATAATTGGAGGAACTTCCTGGTCAGCCTCAGTAAGAAGCTGAGATCCCTCATAAAATCCTCCAAAACTAGTTACGAAAACAAAATCACCACTGATTCTAAAGACAACCACAAAGCATTCTATAGCTATGTCAAGAATCTCAATGGCAACACTCAGATCTGCTCTGAGTTACAGCACAATGGCACTGAATATACAGAACCAACTGATATTGCCAACATCCTGGCAGATAGGTTCAGTGCTAACTTTACCCCCCTCTCACCCTCTAAAGGGACAATCTCTATACCAGAAGAATGCAAAGTTCCTGTAATCATGGCTGTACAGGTAAAAACCACACTCTCCAAAGCCAAGAACACAGCATCCAAAATAACTGACAACATCCCAGGCTGCGTTCTACACAAACTACAGAATGAACTGGCACCCCACCTAAGTACCATGTTCAGTCATAGCCTCACCTTGGGCTTTGTGCCCACTGAATGGCACACAGTGACAGTTATCCCACTCCAAAAAGGGGGAGCCACCACGGACCACAGAAACTGCTGCCCCATTAGCCTGACAAGCCTGGTCTGTAAGGCCATGGAATGTATCATCATGGAACCTAGAAACAAAGACACTGGTAATCTCCAAACTCTGCACCCCACCCAGTTTGGGTTTGTAAAAGGCAGATCATGTCTTCTAAACTTGATAGACTTCTTTGAAGCAGTCACCAAAGCCATAGACGAGGGTAAGGTGGTTCACACATCCTATCCTGATCTCGCCAAGGCTTTCAACACCATCCCCCACTCTGTAATTATAGATAAACTCACTAAACTAGGTATAAATCCCTATGTCACAAGATGGATTGCCAACTGGCTCACTGACAGAACCCAAACTGTGAAAGTAACAGACTCCAAATCCGACTTCAGACCAGTGACATGTGTAGTACCACAGGTTTCAGTCCTGAGTCCTCTCCTGTTTGGTATCTACTTCTCTGAAGTGCAGGCTAACACAGAGGTCTTTGGCTAACAAAGTTCACAGATGACTGCAAACTAGAAGCCATAATCAAAACTTCTAATGATGTGGACATCCTACAAAAGGGCCTCACTGAGACAGATGCCTGGTGTCAAAGCCATGGCCTCAAGCTCAATGCCAAAAAGTACATTGTCATCCCCTTTGGTAAAAACTCTGTACCCATGAACTACTACATAGGCGGTAGTCACTGAAAGCATGATAAGAGACCTTGGGACATAGATGGACAGTAGTCTTTCCTTTGATAATCACATCACCACAGTAGTCAGGAAATCTTATGTGGCACATCTCATCACAAAAGGTTTTTCATCCAGGAAAAAAGAGGTCATTGTTCCCCTCTACTCGTCACTCATTAGACCTATTATAGAGTACAATGCCCCTTTTGGTATGTACCTCACAAGACATCTACAACAACTGGAAATTCCACAGAAATGCCTCACAAAGAGGATTACCAGTCTCATACAGATGCCCTATGCAGACCATTTAAAAAAACTCCAGCTTTACTTAAATTAATAAAATCCATGTAGGTATAGTGTAAAGCCTACAGGGTACCGTGACCATGTATTGTTATCCCTCATAGCCCTTTTTAATGAAGGCATGTTACTGAGGGAGCCATGTAACATGGTTATTGAATCAGTGTAAAGTGTGTTACTGTGTCTGGAGATGAGTAACACAACCCTGCACAGTCCCGATATCAATGTATGCATATAAAAATTTTTCATTTTTTTTTTGTTTGTAAAAGCATGCAGCAATCATCATGTGCCAGACATCTAAAATAGAAACTGGATACATTTAATATGCAATTTGACAAAGGAAGGAAAATTT
>NW_025049488.1:0-14763 GCF_019279795.1 Protopterus annectens | reverse complement strand
TTTTTGAAAAATTGTAAAGAGAAACAGCTTTTAGACTCGTTATTTTTCAGTAAATAACATAGGTTCTTTTGCACAAGCTCCCTTACTTCAGAGAACCTGAGGCCACTGCACCCATGTTCATGGGTTCTTAACAGCAAAACAGACTCGGTGTGAGCACATTTCTTTTATTATTATTTAGAACAGGTGGCAGTGTTTAAAAGTAGAGATTGAAAAAAGAATGGACCAATTTCTTTTGGCCTGTTTACATGCAACCCATGCTAGAAAGGTCTGTCTGCCTTCAAGGCACTCCAAGTTTATATGCTTGTCCCCAGTTTTGTGTACAGAACCATGATTTTGCATATAGTGAAATGGCTCAGTGATAGAGACCTGTGATCTTCTGAATCAGGCTATCAATACATATACTCCATGTTAGAAATTAATTGGCCTTTGTCCGGGTAAATGTAAGGGTTAATTTTATATTTCCTTACTGTGGATGTGTACACAGTAGTACATGTATCCCAGTGACAAGGCGCAGGTCGTGATGTAGCACATAGGGCAGTTAGGGAGAAAGGGTGGAAAAAGACCTGTCAATGTGGTTTAGGGTAGGCCTGTGAGAGAGAAGATTTTTTTACATCAAAGAATGAAGCAAGAAGAGTGTAGCTGGGAAGAAAAAACAACTTTAAAGAGACACCTAAAAAGTGAGATCAGTTAAGTGCAAGAAAAGGAGTTATTTATTATCAAGAAATAGCAGGCAGGGAAAGAGAGATAGATTGAGTACCGGTGGGGCGGGTGGAGAGAGAGAGAGAGAGAGAGATCGAGTACCGGTGGGGGGGGTGGAGAGAGATTGAGTAACGGTGGGAGGGGTGGAGAGAGAGAGAGAAAGAGAGATTGAGTACCGGTGAGAGAGAGAAGAGAGAGAGAGAGAGAGAGAGAGAGAGAAGTTTAGTTGAAAGGGCTACAGAGTTCTTTTGTCAACTACCATCAATGAAAATGTAGAAGGAGCTGCCTTCCACGGTGTAATTTGTGGCCCTACATCAGAGTCCTTAATTTGAATATTTTAATGCAAATATACAGTTCAATCAGCATTACTTGGAAAGCGAAATGAACTTTGGGGTCACAGTGTGTCACTGAGGAAGCATTAAGGACTGGAGAAACAGAACATTCCCAAAAGTAGGTCTGTCTTGTGACATTGATACAGGAGGCCCTTTTTCCAAGTTATTGGAGACATTTTAGTGGTGAAAACTTCAGAAAGTAGTCGTTCGGTCAAGACTAATTGACAGAAAAAGTGTCAGTCTTATTTGTTTTCTTCGAATAGTAGTCAATCTGATTGTAGTAATCTACACTCAGCAAATAGTTGCAGGACCAAACTTCACAACGGGTCGTCAAACTATTTTGAGCAGCATGATTCTACTAAGCATAAGAAACACTGCCTCAGTTTTCAAGATAAAGATGTTCCAGGTGTTTCCTCTAGGAACTTATCTAAGAATATGTACTTTTCTAAAGAACTCTGTCCCACTGACAGGACAGTTATGAATGGCAGTGTGACATCATATATTGCAATTCAGTCAGAAGAGCCACCTGAGCTTCAAAACCTGAATTACAAATGTTATACCCCTCATGTGACTAGCTTCATCTGAGGCTGATGGGAAAAAGTTTAAAGTAGCAGACAACTCTTTTGATGAAGAGGGTCAGGGCACCTTGGCTTTCTTACCTTCATGTGATCTTGTTTCCACAATCTATTGTCAGAATTTCAGGATGTCATTTGCAAGGCAGGGAATACGTAGAGAAAAACTTTAGAAGAGTGTCTTGGACAGCTTCTTTTGTAGCATGTTAGAAAAATCTACATGCTGCCTAGAAAAATATATTTACAATGTGTGCTGCTTAGAAAATATATTTACATACATGCTGCCTAGAAAAATATATTTACAATGTGTGCTGCTTAGGAAGATGTGTATTTAATCATTCAAACATATATAAGTTGTGTGATCAAATATATAGAGAAATGTGTGCTTTAGTTAGGAATAAATGTACTTAATGCATTTAATCCTGTCTTACTAGAATAATAGTAGAAATAAACCTGCATATTATTGCTTGAAGCACAAGCTGCAGTGTAATCAGAAATTTGACCTTGGCAGCTTGCAGATGCAGTCTGGCTCATGTCTTTCAAGTAAAGATTATTTTGCAAAGTTAGAAAATAATAAATCTGTTCGCATGTATGTCCTCTTTCCTGCCTCCACCAGGAAGTAGCCTTGTGCGCACTATCTCTGATAGTGCGCAGCTGGGGACAAGAGAAACAAAGGGAGGCTTTAAGGAAGACATACATCTATTGTATTTGAACTAATCAGAGAACCTTGAATTGGCTACATCCTCAGGAGGTCATCGTGACTGACCAGCTGCTTGCAAGGCTGCAACATTCTCATGGGAAAAGGACTTTTGAAAACACAAATTCAGCACTTTTTATGAATTACTATGATGTAAAGACCCTGTCACTGACCACACCAGTAAGGTGGGCAAAACTGATAATGAAATGTATATAACCAATGTGTTTTGGTCAATAAAGCAGTCAAAATTCTATACAAACTTTGTGTATGGTTTTTTGGCCCCTAATGTACATTAGAGCTTTAAGATATCCAAGCTTTCCTGCATTATTGTTTGTTATTAATTGACATTGTGTTTGAATAACTCAATGATTTTTACAGTCTGACTCTAACAAATTTATTTAACATCTTGGTCCTAATCGTGCGAATTCCCTTGGTAAGCTACAGGTCAGAATATATAGGTGGTATTGAAGTCTGCGCAGAAGAAGGAAAGACCTCCGACTGAATTGTCGTGCCCAAAGAGGCTGTCCACTTGTCTGATCTGTGGCAGCGGAAAACTGGGTCCTAAAAGCCTATCAAACATAAGCAGGAGGCTCGGGTAAGCAGAATTCCTCTCTTTGTTTTGTTTTAGATCGGGGACCAGGTTACACTGTGCTATTGCTAAGGTTTGTGATAGCAGGGAGAGAGGTAGTCGAAGTATTGTATCTTGAGTCATAGATCAGGAAATAAAGCAAAACAAAGTAAACAGTCATTCTAGACACTACTGTGAATACGGGAATAGAGATACCACGTGGTACAAGAGAAAGGGTTACGTAACAGTTCTGTTGTTTTTCTCTCTCTCTCTCTCTCTCTCTTTTTTTCTCTTTCAGAGACATGGGAAATGAGTGCACTAAAGGGTCACGTGACCCGCTAACAGAAGATGCAAAATATATGCAATTACAGAGAGCAGATAATGTGAGATATTTTACAACATGGGTTAACAAGTATGACTTTGATGGTAAATTGGATAAAATGTCATTAGTAAAACTTTTAAGACAGTTAAAATCTGGCCTTGAAGGTCAGGCAAAAAAACAACGACAGTTGGGTGTTCCTCAAGCACATAGGTGGATTGAGGCGAACGAAGGAACAGAAAATAAAAATGCAAAGGCATTATTTTTAGACAAAGAGGATAATAATGTAATAGTAGCATCGGTCCCTCCTACCACGTCCACCGATGCCTTACTCAGAATATGAGCGGGAGGGCGGGCTGACCCCCACGTTACCAGAGACAACAGGGATATTAAGACAACCATTTGTAAGAGAACCTATCGGGACTAGATCCCGACACGTCAAACACTTGTAGATGTTCAACCAAGCGGGAATTTATTAGATGAGGGTGAGAAATCTGTCCATTAATAGAAGTACCAAACCCGCAGGCAGGACAGGAGGGCCAGGCCTCAACTCTCTTAGTATACAGACCATGGACACCGGAAGACATCCGGAAAGCTACAGAAGGAATTCCCCATCCAAAAATTAACTTTGAGAAATTTCTACAGGATTTACAGGGTATGAGATTGAGTTACCACTTAAATGGGAAGAGGTAGAAAGAGTAGTTAGACAAATTTTAGGTCCAGACTGGCACATGATTTGTGGCACCTGGAATGCCCGTGACGCACAACACAGGCCACTCCCACATAGTGACGCAGAACTAGATACTAGATTGAAGGGTCTTACAGACCGCATTACTGAAAAATGGAAACCTAGGGCAGACTGGACTTGCATTAACCAGTGTGTACAACAAGATAATGAAACTGTGGATGCATACTATGGTAGATTGTTAGAATGTTTTAATAACCATAGTGGCATGCCTGTTCCTGAAAATCAAAAAAATGATAGTTCATATGAACAACAATTGAAGAATGCATTTTGAAAGGTTGTATTGCCCCTGTCAATAGCTTCATCACGAAGCACATGATAGATCACCGAACAAGTAGGCTTCAAGCCTTGTTAGAGTATGCTAGACATGCTGAAAAACATTTTAACAGTAAAAAGAAAAAGAAAAGCATGGTCTTCACAGCTGAAGGCGGTGCGGAAGTTTTGTAGTACAAGCAGCCAAAAGGGTAAGCAAAATATTCAGGGTAACAAGCGCTCTGACAAAAACTCAGAAATTTATGAGAGCAGAAAGAAAAAGGTGAATGCTTCAATTGCGGTAAGAAGGGACATTTGGCAAGGGATTGCAGGAGCAAGGCACCTGCGGAAAAAAAGGATAAGGAAGATGAGGATTGACTATATGACAGTTATGCTGCTCAGCAGTTATCAGAAGAGACTAATGAGCAGGGGGACGATGTAAATACCTTAGATGAAGCAGATGACATGCAACTGGATGTAGAAGTTGGGGAAAGTGAAGTTTTAGATCTGGCACTACTGAGCTTAGAGCTCTATTTAGCAGACACGAAACCGGAAGTTACACTTCTGGTAGAAGGGAGAGAAATCAAATTCTTGTGTGATTCAGGAGCATCACAAACTTTGTTACATCCTTCAAAGTTACGGAACATTCTGAGTCACCTGATTACATATTAGTGAAAGCAGCAAACGGACAGTTGTACAGGGAACCACTTTCCCATGATATAGCAATAACTGATCCAGTCTCGGGCATGACCCAGAGAAGTAAAATAGTAGCTTCTGCCAAATGGCCCATGAACCTATTAGGAAGAGACCATATGTAACTTTTGGCATAGCAGTAGTCCCTACCATGAGCGGTATGGAGGCACAGAGACAAACTGACACCTTTGTGAAATGCGGTCGGAGGGGGAGGCTTATTATTGGTACAGCCAGGATCTGGTTACAACCGGACCAGGGGCAGTGACCGAGGAATTGATGAATGTAGCCACCAGCAAGGTGCCTCCCCTCGATACTGACCAGCAACATTTATTACATTGTACCCTATATTATTGTAGCACACCAGGACCTGATAAAGAATACGAACAAAAGTTGTTCAGGAATCCTGCAAATAGACTGATATTACGGACCCTATACTGGGACACTGAGGGCAACAGTGTGGTGAGTTGTTCGTTACCTCAGGAGTTCTTGGAATTGTACAAATCCAATAAACTACCACACGTTAGCCTAACCAAAAACAAGAATGTTAGGTGGGTAGACTTGGGTGACAAAGTGACAGGATGGGAGAGACTAACTGACTCAGAGTTATCGGACTTAGGAGTACAGAAACAGAAACTGAATTGGTTAGCAAGCACGTAGCTGTACACTTACAACAGAGTGAAGACAGCTGAATGGCGTTCTTGATAGAAGAAGAAGAAAAAGCTTTGAGTGAAATACCAAATGTTCTTTGGTCAACAGGAAAATCAGATGTAGGACTTATTCGTACAGCAGGGCCAGTAGTTATTACACCAAAATCAGCCTTTAGACCAAGGAAAAGACAATATCCTTTGAGCAAGGATGCAGAACAGGGAATCAAACCTATTATAATGGCATTACTCAAGGAAGGGATACTGGTGGAATCTTTAGATTCACCATGTAATACTCCTCTATTTCCTGTAAAAAAAGCAAACGGGGAATGGCGGATGGTGCAAGATTTACAAGCTGTAAATGATGCGGTAATACCAAGAGCACCTACGGTGCCAGACCCACATACCTTATTAAATGATTTGAAGCCACAACAGAAATATTTCACCGTGGTAGATATTAGCAATGTGTTTTTCTCAATACCTATCCACCCTGACAGCCAGCATTGGTTTGCATTTACATTTCAGGGCAAAAGGTATACGTACACCCGACTACCACAGGGATATAGTGAAAGTCCAACGATATTCGCACAAGAGATGGCTAGCAACCTGGCAGGGTTTTCTCCACCAGGGGGCAGCCAAGTACTACTTTATGTAGATGACATCTTGCTTGCAGCCCCTACCCAGCAACAGTGTAGGGAAGACACAATAGCATTACTGAAATTCTTAGCTGAGCAAGGGCATAAAGTGAATAAACATAAATTGCAACTTTGGAAAGAACAGGTTAAATACCTGGGATATGTGATATCCAAAGAAGGCAGAACATTAGATGAAGAACGAAAAACAGCTATTTTACAAACACCCAGACCAACTACCAAGAAGGAAATGATGTCTTTCTTGGGAACGACTAATTTTTGTCGAAGTTGGATACCGAATTATGCTTTAGAAACGGCTCCATTGGCTGATTTAATATTTAAAACACCAATGGCAGCACAAGAAACACTACACTGGACTCCGGAAGCAGAGGCAGCCTTTTGCAGACTAAAAAAACTGATAGTTTCATCATTAGTTTTAGGGCTTCCGAATTACCATAAGAGATTTTTCCAAACTGTAGATTGTAGGCGGGGATATATGGCGTCACTACTGGCGCAACAACATGGCGGCAAGCAACGCCCCATAGCTTACTATTCATCACAGTTAGATCCGGTGGCACGATCATTACCACCCTGCGTACAAGCAGTAGTCGCAGCTATGGCAGTGCAAGCTTCAGCCTCAGTGGTGTTGTTTCATCCTCTCACGTTGAGAGTACCTCATGCAGTTGCGATAATTTTACTGCAGGAAAAATAGCATTTTATCCCCTGCCAGACATCTTTCTTGCATGACCATACTATTGAGTCAACCCCATATGACAATTGAGCGTTGTACAACATTAAATCCGTCGACGTTACTTCCAATTCCTGTGGATGGCATACCGCACAGCTGCCTACAGGAAATGGAACAAATAACCACACCCAGACAAGATCTTACTGATGTACCTTTAGCTGGCCAGAGGTGACATTTTTGTGGATGGGTCCTGTAGGCGAGGTCCTACAGGGAAGAACCTAGTGGGCTATGCAGTAGTGACTGATGACGAAATCATAGAGGCACAACCCCTGCAACATAACCTGTCAGCTCAAGCAGCAGAATTGATAGCTTTGACACGTGCTTGCACTCTAGCGAAAGGCAAATGTGTTAACATATATACTGACAGTCAGTACGCTTTCTCTACAGTGCATGTCTTTGCACAGCAATGGAAAAACAGGGGAATGATAACATCTACTGGCAAGCCGATTAATCATGCGCAATTAATTCTGAACCTGTTAGATTCTATTCAGTTGCCCACTAGAATAGCTATCTGTAAATGTGCAGCCCATACAAAACAACAAGACAGAATTTCAAAAGGGAATGCTCGGGGCTGATGCAGCTGCGAGCAAACTGCCTCAGACCCAGAAACTGTGCTTTTAAATGAAGAACTACAACCTTCTGAGACTCTAGATTTAGAAATGTTAAAAACAATGCAGACATTAGCTACAAAAGCAGAAAAGCAAAAGTGGATAAAACGAGGAGCAATCCTTAAAGAGGGACTGTACATCTCCAAAGAGGAGAAGCCCATATTACCATCTAATTTATTTAGATATGCAGCTTTGTTGAGCCATGGGCAGAGCCATGTCTCAACAGGGGATGGTACAGTTAGTTAACAAAACATTCCAAACATATGGATTCTGAATTATACACAAAAATTTTGTGCAACATGTCATATTTGTAGCAAACATCATGCACAGGAGCATTTAAACCAAAGCGAGGAGTTTTCCAACACCACCCTATCCGTTCCATACTATTTGTATGGATTTCATAGAACTGAACAAATGTGAAGGGAAAAATACTGTTTAGTAATCATAGATATGTTTTCAAAATGGGTAGAAGCTTTTCCAACTAGAAATCCGGATGCAGCAACAGTGGCAAAGGCCCTAGTGAAAGAAATCATTCCTAGATTTGGCATACCGGAGAGAATTTATAGTGACAATGGGACACATTTTGTTAACCAGACAATACAGCAGCTTGGGAGATTTTTTGGGATTTCTTTGAAAAACCATTGTGCTTATCACCCTCAGTCAGCAGGACTGGTGGAGAGGTACAATGGAATCTTGAAAAACAAGTTGAGAAAATTAATGAGTGAGACTCAAAAGACTTGGATTTGCTGTCTGCCTTTAGCACTGCTGAGCATGAGAACTGTTCCAAATGTAAAGGGCTTGACCCCTTTTGAAATAGTGTTTGGAAGGGCATATTGTGTGCTACAATGGAAGGCCCTCATGCCTGCAGAGCTGGAGGCCGATGGCTCATTAGCTAGTTATATGAAAAAGTTATTAACAAATAAGACTGTTTTGCAGTTGAACTCTTTTTCAGGTAAACAAGAAACGAAACCAGAAGCCGTGCTGACCCCGGGGTCCTGGATTTGGCTGAAAATCATAAAGAGAAAGAACTGGGCGAGTCCAAGGTGGGAAGGTCCATACCAGGTACTGTTGGCAACACCCACTGCAGTGAAAATCGCCGAGAGAGCATCTTGGGTTCATTTAACCCATTGTAAACCTGTTAAGAAATTCAGTTTGGACATACCACAGGAACAGGATGGCCAGAGGCAGAATGAATAAAAATGTGAAACAACCCCAGAGACACTGGTTCACTGGCCTACTGATCATACACTTAATAACTATGTTTGTAGTAACCTTTTTGTTGTTATGGTTTTTCTTGCATATAACTACAGAAGTGAAATTAATAAAACGTGATGAAGGACTGGCTATAGACTGGCACCCAAACTTTAACACATACCTGGCTATGAAACGAGTTTATGTAGAGACTATGAACGTTTCAAATTGCTGGGTCTGTACTGCAATACCCACAGCATATGGAGGACTTTTGATGTCTGCTGTCCCCTTGGGAATAAATGCAACTTGGGAAAACCTGCTATTTGACACAGGTACTGTGAGATCACAAGACAAAGTGGCATTACACTTGCCTGTTACTCAGAAAGGAATTGTTTGTTTTGTTAAAAATGATACACTCCAGGTTGGTTGGAGTAACTGTAACATAACTGTGTCTTACAAATGTTATATAAAACCTATAGACCAAGGTACTAGTTGCAGCACGAATTATGATTCATATTTAAGCTTGATGAAAACAACATTGAGAAATGTGCAAAAATCTCCTGAAATATATAGACAATTCTCTGTTATAGATAAGAAAATGTTTCATTCAGGGTTAACCCGCATCAGTACAAAAGTAGAAAACTGTTATTTTGTTTGTGGGAAAAAAGCCTATAAATGGTTACCTGAGAATTGGTCCGGCAGTTGTTTTTTGGGTTATCTGGTTCCAGCCATAAGACATACTGCAGAATTGCCCCTGGGTAAAATACGTAATGTAAGAGATGTAGCTCACCGAGCTGAAAATACAGTCAGAAAACCTACTAATTAAGTGGGTAAGATTGAAGCAAGCTGGAAGGATCATTCGTCTGTGAAGGACAAAGAAAAATTGACCCATATGGACTTGAGTGACAGTGTTATATCCTGGGCTGGAATATTCCCAACCTATGGAGCAGTCAAATCGATTTGGGAATTGAGAAAATTGTCAAAACTTCTCGAAGTAATGAGCAATGCGACTTTTTCCGCTCTTGAACTTGTGACTGATGAGATGAATGCAATGAGAACAGTTGTATTACAGAACCGAATGACTCTCGACTTCACCCTAGCGGCGAGAGGTGGTACGTCTTGGCAGCTTATCAAAGAAGAATGCTGTGCGTACATACCAGACAACCAGCATGAAATTAATGATCACCTGGAGGTAATACAGCAGGTGTCAGCAATGACAGAACCAGGCCCAAACCCACTGTGAACTTTTTCCAGAATCTGTTTGGGGGTGGGGTCGGTCCTTATGAACATTCTGATTGCAATTTGTGTGGTACTGCTCATAATTGGAGCATGTGTCTGCTGCGGGATACCCTGTATGAAAAAATTAGTTAAAGACTTAGTTGATGTATCAGTGACTGAAACTATGTACCAAGATATAGAATTGAATTTATTGATACCGAGTGAAAGTCTATCTGAAATATAAAACAAATGACTTACTTAGCTGAAAGTCCTTGAAAGGAAAAGGCTAAGAAATGAGCTAACACTGTTTATGTTTCATATAGTATTAAATGCATTAAAAGGAGGGAGAATGTTAGAAAAATCTACATGCTGCCTAGAAAAATATATTTACAATGTGTGCTGCTTAGAAAATATATTTACATACATGCTGCCTAGAAAAATATATTTACAATGTGTGCTGCTTAGGAAGATGTGTATTTAATCATTCAAACATATATAAGTTGTGTGATCAAATATATAGAAATGTGTGCTTTAGTTAGGAATAAATGTACTTAATGCATTTAATCCTGTCTTACTAGAATAATAGTAGAAATAAACCTGCATATTATTGCTTGAAGCACAAGCTGCAGTGTAATCAGAAATTTGACCTTGGCAGCTTGCAGATGCAGTCTGGCTCATGTCTTTCAAGTAAAGATTATTTTGCAAAGTTAGAAAATAATAAATCTGTTCGCATGTATGTCCTCTTTCCTGCCTCCACCAGGAAGTAGCCTTGTGCGCACTATCTCTGATAGTGCGCAGCTGAGACAAGAGAAACAAAGGGAGGCTTTAAGGAAGACATACATCTATTGTATTTGAACTAATCAGAGAACCTTGAATTGGCTACATCCTCAGGAGGTCATCGTGACTGACCAGCTGCTTGCAAGGCTGCAACATTCTCATGGGAAAAGGACTTTTGAAAAACACAAATTCAGCACTTTTTATGAATTACTATGATGTAAAGACCCTGTCACTGACCACACCAGTAAGGTGGGCAAAACTGATAATGAAATGTATATAACCAATGTGTTTTGGTCAATAAAGCAGTCAAAATTCTATACAAACTTTGTGTATGGTTTTTTGCCTCCTAATGTACATTAGAGCTTTAAGATATCCAAGCTTTCCTGCATTATTGTTTGTTATTAATTGACATTGTGTTTGAATAACTCAATGATTTTTACAGTCTGACTCTAACAAATTTATTTAACATAGCACTTGAGTGAAGAAGTCAAATAAGATTGGAACTGAGAGAACAAAATGGCTGAGAATTCGGCATGGAAAAAGGTGAAGATGAGCAGGGAGTGTGCCACAGGGGTTGTATATAGCATCTGCAATTGTTGTATTGCATGACCTGCACCTTCTGAAATCCTGGCAATTAATCAAGCGGAGAGTGAGGGAACACTGGCATTTTATGGTGTGGCAGCTATCTGGCTTAACTTTCTTTGAAAGCATAGCCAGTGAAAACAAGGCCTATGTGTGGAAAAAGCCACCCCTTCATGGGGCACCCGGATTTGAACCAGGGACCTCTTGATCTGCAGTCAAATGCTCTACCACTGAGCTATACCCTCATTTGACACCAAGGTGACTCTCTGCTCTGCTGAAGTAACTCAGTAAGAGTTCCTACTTCCTGATGATCTGTTTACAGATGTTGACAGGAACAACTTACAGTAGCATAATGAACAGTCAGCACAGAAGTCATGTGTGTACATTTTCTTTCTCCGTACATTTACGAAATTACCATGCAGATATCTTTTTGCCAAGCATGCAGCAGAGACGGCTCATGTTTTCTGTTACAAATTCCAGTGACATTGTAAAGAGAAACAGCTTTTAGACTCGTTATTTTTTCAGTAAATAACATAGGTTCTTTTGCACAAGAAGCTCCCTTACTTCAGAGAACCTGAGGCCACTGCACCCATGTTCCCGGTTCTTAACAGCAAAACAGACTCGGTGTGAGCACATTTCTTTTATTATTATTTAGAACAGGTGGCAGTGTTTAAAAGTAGAGATTGAAAAAAGAATGGACCAATTTCTTTTGGTCTGTTTACATGCAACCCATGCTAGAAAGGTCTGTCTGCCTTCAAGGCACTCCAAGTTTATATGCTTGTCCCCAGTTTTGTGTACAGAACCATGATTTTGCATACAGTGAAATGGCTCAGTGATAGAGACCTGTGATCTTCTGAATCAGGCTATCAATACATATACTCCATGTTAGAAATTAATTGGCCTTTGTCCGGGTAAATGTAAGGGTTAATTTTATATTTCCTTACTGTGGATGTGTACACAGTAGTACATGTATCCCAGTGACAAGGCGCAGGTCGTGATGTAGCACATAGGGCAGTTAGGGAGAAAGGGTGGAAAAAGACCTGTCAATGTGGTTTAGGGTAGGCCTGTGAGAGAGAAGATTTTTTTACATCAAAGAATGAAGCAAGAAGAGTGTAGCTGGGAAGAAAAAACAACTTTAAAGAGACACCTAAAAAGTGAGATCAGTTAAGTGCAAGAAAAGGAGTTATTTATTATCAAGAAATAGCAGGCAGGGAAAGAGAGATAGATTGAGTACCGGTGGGGCGGGTGGAGAGAGAGAGAGAGAGAGAGATCGAGTACCGGTGAGAGAGAGAGAGAGAGAAGTTTAGTTGAAAGGGCTACAGAGTTCTTTTGTCAACTACCATCAATGAAAATGTAGAAGGAGCTGCCTTCCACGGTGTAATTTGTGGCCCTACATCAGAGTCCTTAATTTGAATATTTTAATGCAAATATACAGTTCAATCAGCATTACTTGGAAAGCGAAATGAACTTTGGGGTCACAGTGTGTCACTGAGGAAGCATTAAGGACTGGAGAAACAGAACATTCCCAAAAGTAGGTCTGTCTTGTGACATTGATACAGGAGGCCCTTTTTCCAAGTTATTGGAGACATTTTAGTGGTGAAAACTTCAGAAAGTAGTCGTTACGTCAAGACTAACTGACAGAAAAAGTGTCAGTCTTATTTGTTTTCTTCGAATAGTAGTCAATCTGATTGTAGTAATCTACACTCAGCAAATAGTTGCAGGACCAAACTTCAGAAGGGTCGTCAAACTATTTTGAGCAGCATGATTCTACTAAGCATAAGAAACACTGCCTCAGTTTTCAAGATAAAGATGTTCCAGGTGTTTCCTCTAGGAACTTATCTAAGAATATGTACTTTTCTAAAGAACTCTGTCCCACTGACAGGACAGTTATGAATGGCAGTGTGACATCATATATTGCAATTCAGTCAGAAGAGCCACCTGAGCTTCAAAACCTGAATTACGAATGTTATACCCCTCATGTGACTAGCTTCATCTGAGGCTGATGGGAAAAAGTTTAAAGTAGCAGACAACTCTTTTGATGAAGAGGGTCAGGGCACCTTGGCTTTCTTACCTTCATGTGATCTTGTTTCCACAATCTATTGTCAGAATTTCAGGGTGTCATTTGCAAGGCAGGGAATACGTAGAGAAAAACTTTAGAAGAGTGTCTTGGACAGCTTCTTTTGTAGCACTTGAGTGAAGAAGTCAAATAAGATTGGAACTGAGAGAACAAAATGGCTGAGAATTCGGCATGGAAAAAGGTGAAGATGAGCAGGGAGTGTGCCACAGGGGTTGTATATAGCATCTGCAATTGTTGTATTGCATGACCTGCACCTTCTGAAATCCTGGCAATTAATCAAGCGGAGAGTGAGGGAACACTGGCATTTTATGGTGTGGCAGCTATCTGGCCTAACTTTCTTTGAAAGCATAGCCAGTGAAAACAAGGCCTATGTGTGGAAAAAGCCACCCCTTCATGGGGCACCCGGATTTGAACCAGGGACCTCTTGATCTGCAGTCAAATGCTCTACCACTGAGCTATACCCTCATTTGACACCAAGGTGACTCTCTGCTCTGCTGAAGTAACTCAGTAAGAGTTCCTACTTCCTGATGATCTGTTTACAGATGTTGACAGGAACAACTTACAGTAGCATAATGAACAGTCAGCACAGAAGTCATGTGTGTACATTTTCTTTCTCCGTACATTTACGAAATTACCATGCAGATATCTTTTTGCCAAGCATGCAGCAGAGACGGCTCATGTTTTCTGTTACAAATTCCAGTGACATTGTAAAGAGAAACAGCTTTTAGACTCGTTATTTTTTCAGTAAATAACATAGGTTCTTTTGCACAAGAAGCTCCCTTACTTCAGAGAACCTGAGGCCACTGCACCCATGTTCGCCGGTTCTTAACAGCAAAACAGACTCGGTGTGAGCACATTTCTTTTATTATTATTTAGAACAGGTGGCAGTGTTTAAAAGTAGAGATTGAAAAAAGAATGGACCAATTTCTTTTGGCCTGTTTACATGCAACCCATGCTAGAAAGGTCTGTCTGCCTTCAAGGCACTCCAAGTTTATATGCTTGTCCCCAGTTTTGTGTACAGAACCATGATTTTGCATATAGTGAAATGGCTCAGTGATAGAGACCTGTGATCTTCTGAATCAGGCTATCAATACATATACTCCATGTTAGAAATTAATTGGCCTTTGTCCGGGTAAATGTAAGGGTTAATTTTATATTTCCTTACTGTGGATGTGTACACAGTAGTACATGTATCCCAGTGACAAGGCGCAGGTCGTGATGTAGCACATAGGGCAGTTAGGGAGAAAGGGTGGAAAAAGACCTGTCAATGTGGTTTAGGGTAGGCCTGTGAGAGAAGAGATTTTTTTACATCATAGAATGAAGCAAGAAGAGTGTAGCTGGGAAGAAAAACAACTTTAAAGAGACACCTAAAAAGTGAGATCAGTTAAGTGCAAGAAAAGGAGTTATTT
>NW_025049487.1:0-14460 GCF_019279795.1 Protopterus annectens | reverse complement strand
ACATTTCGTAAATTTGAAAAATGTTACATAATAATTGTCATGAAAATGCAAATATGGTAAAAAATATATGTATATATATGTAATGTAATGAAAAATGTGATATAATATAAATGTAATGTAATAAAAAATGAATGAAAACACATAATAACAGCATAAGCCTGAAATTAAATATATATATAATATATGATATATAAAAATGTGTATATGTATATGTAATTTGGTTATAAATGTGATTATATAAGGCACAATAACAAATCATTAAAAATGTATTTACATATGTGTATGTATATGTGTATATTGTGAACAAAATAAATTTCACTAAAATACTAAGTACATAGTTGTAAACTAAATTATGCATTGTATTCTCACAATCTATCTGCCTTTGACCATAATACTTTTCAAAAGGGGCTTAATGGTACAACACTCATTAAGCCCTGGAGTGTTGCATGCATCTAAAACTAACTGCCATTTTAATTCACATATATCCAAGTCTAAAGGAATAACCCTACCTTGTACATCAAAAACTACATTTTGTATAATGCAAAACTTAAATTTGTGTCCAGCATTCCCCACTATATGCCTGGCAAGTGCATTAGTTGTTTTAAGGTTTTTAATATCAGATAAATGCTCTCTTACTCTATCCCTAAGGTGTCGGGAAGTCTTACCGACATAAAATGAGTCACAATCCTGGCACAAAGCAAGGTATACCACGTTAGATGTATAGCAATTATAATGCCCCTTTAAATTAATACTATAACTGTTAACGACAATATTTTCACCAGTGCAATAAATATATGAACATATAGTACATCGACCACACTTAAAATTTCCTATCTGTCTACATGTTGTTGTATTTTTGGAACCATCATACCTCTCAAAACTGTTTTTAAATGATGCATCTTTCTTGTACACAAATTTCACATCCCCCCTAAACAAGTGTCCTACTTTTTTATCTTTACTTACTATATCCCAATTCCTCAGAATAATATCCCTAATAATCAGATAACAATCATTATATACTGATATGCATAAGGGAATACCACTCATTTTGTCTTCTTCACATATTTTCTGTCTTTGACCTAGCACTCTTGTGTGGGGTAATTTACTGCACTGTTATAACTTGATATTACTTGTGAACCTCTGCTATCTCTGAAAAAACAAAAACAAAAAAAAATCTTGCTTTTTTCCCACTTTTCTGAGATTTAAAAAGTCTGTTACAGGCTTGCTGTTCTTGAACTGTTTTGTAAGTTTCTGTGAGGCCATTTTTGCTTGGGCTAGAGGAAAGTCTCTCTGTTGATCAGTGGCAGTGAAAAACATTGAGCTGCTTCCTGCCCCCTGTGGGAGTGGTTACTGACTTGAAACTGTAGTTTTATTGGCCAAAAGGGGTCATTTCCAAAACTCCCTCATCTTCCTCTCTTAAAACCTAGTTGCCTCATTGGTTTGGCATCTTTTCAGGCTTGTTGGCTGTTGGTGAAGCACCCACTAAGAGGAGAAAATACTGAGAGAAGAAGGGAGCCACTTTTCAGATTTTAAGTATTTTTCCTCTGTTTATTTGATAAGTTGTTCTGCATGGCTGCCTAGTTTGAGCATTTTCTGGCTTGTTAAACTTGATTTCTGCATTAGTAGCTGTATTTAGAGCACAACCAAAAGCTGTTTACTGAATTTCCTGTTTGCACTTAATTTTAAAATCGTTTTTTTCTCAAAACTTGCATATTTTCTGTCTTTGACCTAGCACTCTTGTGTGGGGTCATTTACTGCACTGTTATAACTTGATATTACTTGTGAACCTCTGCTATCTCTGAAAAAACAAAAACAAAAAAATCTTGCTTTTTTCCCACTTTTCTGAGATTTAAAAAAGTTCAAGTTACAGGCTTGCTTTTCTTGAACTGTTTTGTAAGTTTCCTTGCGGCCATTTTTGCTTGGGCTAAAGGAAAGTCTCTCTGTTGATCAGTGGCAGTGATAAACATTGAGCTGCTTCCCTGCCCCCCGTGGGAGTGGTTAGTAACTTGAAACTGTAGTTTTATTGGCAAAAAGGGGTCATTTCAAAAACTCCTTCATCTTCCTCTCTTAAAACCTAGTTGCCTCATGGTTTTGGCATCTTTTCAGGCTTGTTGGCTGTTGGTGAAGCACCCACCAAGAGGAGAAAACGCTGAGAGAAGAAAGGAGCCACTTTTGAGATTTTAAGTATTTTTCCTCTGTTTATTTGATAAGTTTTTCTGCATAGCTGCCTAGTTTGAGCATTTTCTGGCTAAACTTGATTTCTGCATTAGTAGCTGTATTTAGAGCACAACCAAAAGCTGTTTACTGAATTTCCTGTTTGCACTTAATTTTAAAATCGTTTTTTTTCTCAAAACTTGCATATTTTCTGTCTTTGACCTAGCACTCTTGTGTGGGGTCATTTACTGCACTGTTATAACTTGATATTACTTGTGAACCTCTGCTATCTCTGAAAAAACAAAAACAAAAAAAATCTTGCTTTTTCCCACTTTTCTGAGATTTAAAAAAGTTCAAGTTACAGGCTTGCTGTTCTTGAACTGTTTTGTAAGTTTCTGTGAGGCCATTTTTGCTTGGGCTAGAGGAAAGTCTCTCTGTTGATCAGTGGCAGGGGAAAACATTGAGCTGCTTCCCTGCCCTGTGGAAGTGGTTACTGACTTGAAACTGTAGTTTTATTGGCCAAAGGGGTCATTTCCAAAACTCCTTCATCTTCCTCTCTTAAAACCTAGTTGCCTCGTGGTTTTGGCGTCTTTTCAGGCTTGTTGGCTGTTGGTGAAGCACCCACCAAGAGGAGAAAATGCTGAGAGAAGAAAGGAGCCACTTTTGAGATTTTAAGTATTTTTCCTCTGTTTATTTGATAAGTTTTTCTGCATAGCTGCCTAGTTTGAGCATTTTCTGGCTTGTTAAACTTGATTTCTGCATTAGTAGCTGTACTTAGAGCACAACCAAAAGCTGTTTACTGAATTTCCTGTTTGCACTTAATTTTAAAATTGTTTTTTTCTCAAAACTTGCATATTTTCTGTCTTTGACCTAGCACTCTTGTGTGGGGTCATTTACTGCACTGTTATAACTTGATATTACTTTGAACCTCTGCTATCTCTGAAAAAACAAAAAAAAAAATCTTGCTTTTTTCCACTTTTCTGAAGATTTAAAAAAGTTCAAGTTACAGGCTTGCTGTTCTTGAACTGTTTTGTAAGTTTCTGTGAGGCCATTTTTGCTTGGGCTAAAGGAAAGTCTCTCTGTTGATCAGTGGCAGTGAAAAACATTGAGCTGCTTCCCTGCCCCCTGTGGGAGTGGTTACTGACTTGAAACTGTAGTTTATTGGCCAAAAGGGGTCATTTCCAAAACTCCTTCATCTTCCTCTCTTAAAACCTAGTTGCCTCATGGTTTTGGCATCTTTTCAGGCTTATTGGCTGTTGGTAAAGCACCCACCAAGAGGAGAAAACGCTGAGAGAAGAAAGGAGCCACTTTTGAGATTTTAAGTATTTTCCCTCTGTTTATTTGATAAGTTTTTCTGCATAGCTGCCTAGATTGAGCATTTTCTGGCTTGTTAAACTTGATTTCTGCATTAGTAGCTGTATTTAGAGCACAACCAAAAGCTGTTTACTGAATTTCCTGTTTGCACTTAATTTTAAAATCGTTTTTTCTCAAAACTTGCATATTTTCTGTCTTTGACCTAGCACTCTTGTGTGGGGTCATTTACTGGACTGTTATAACTTGATATTACTTGTGAACCTCTGCTATGTCTGAAAAAACAAAAACAAAAAAATCTTGCTTTTTTCCCCCTTTTCTGAGATTTAAAAAAGTTCAAGTTACAGGCTTGCTGTTCTTGAACTGTTTTGTAAGTTTCTGTGAGGCCATTTTTGCTTGGGCTAGAGGAAAGTCTCTCTGTTGATCAGTGGCAGTGAAAAACATTGAGCTGCTTCCCTGCCCCCCGTGGGAGTGGTTACTGACTTGAAACTGTAGTTTTATTGGCAGTTTTGGGTCAATTCCTGGCTCTTTCCAGCCCCTGCTATCAAGCACGCTTTAGAGTGCTTTAGCCGATGAAGCGCAGAGTTGCCACTAGAGCAGCATCGGCAGCTGGTTTAACAAGGTTAAACTTTTTCTGGCTCCATAAAGTCTGTTCTTCATTTTTTCCCTTAGAACTGCTCTAATAGTAATCTAAACACTATATCCCTCAACTAAAAAGCGCAGCACTTGTTCCTAAAAGCTTTTACTTGTCTTGAAAGCATCTTCTTTTCAGGTTTAGCACTTCTGTATTATACAAAGTCCCTCACTAGCAACCCCCCCCCCAGGAGTACCCACTTCCTTACTAAGTCCTCTCTTATTCAGTTACACCCCTAACTTCTAAATTTCTCTAGCATGTCAAAGGGCCAGATGCTGGCATCCTCTCCTGTCCAGTTGGTGAATTTGGGAATATTGAGGCAATGTTACAATTGCCTCATGTACACTGACAACCCTCTCCTCCTCCCACATAACACAAATACTAATGAGATGCAGCTATTTAGCCAAACTGGAGGCTGAGCTCTCTCAACTCAGGACTGGCAAGACCAGACAGGAGGAGAAGGCAACTACACACACCACAAAACCAGTCTCACATAAAGCTATCACAACAATGAATCAAACACATAAACACACAAAGTCATACTCGGAGGCTCTGAGCAAAAATTTACCTAAACAGCAGAGGCCTCCAAAGCAGACTTCCAAGCAACTGCCACCTCATGACACACCACAGGCAACACATAAACCACAAAATCAGTGTGCAAAGCAGACACAGCCCTTAAAGCCAAATCCAACACCAAACATACTTGTCATAGGTGACTCCATAGTCAAACACACTGATGTCCCACTCACCAGGCTGAACAAGGAGAGGGTCACAGTAAGCTGCCTATCGGGTGCTAGAATCCGCCACATAACACAAGCACTCGGGTCACTCCACAGCAAGTACAAATATGACACAGTCATTGTCCATGCTGGTGTGAACGACCTGAGACGTACCTCCCTTGACTACATGAAAAGAGACATAGAGGAGCTCTCTGATTATGTAGCCCAGGCAGGTATGACCCTGACCCTGAGCAGTATCCTTCCTTCACCAAGAATGATGCCACAACATAGAGACAAGATGATCAGCTTTAACAATTGGCTTAATTTCTGGTCTCATTCAAAGGGGATCCAGTGTCTGTCTGCCTGGGATGACATGCTTGACAAGCCACGCTGCTTCAAGTAAGGGACGGCTTGCACCTGTCACCCTGGGATTCCGGATATTGGCTAAGGCTCTTGCCACCCCCATAGTGCCTTTTTAGGCAAGGCTCAAATTCTAAACCTACCACCCTAGAAAACAAAAATGGGAAGAAACTAAGGGTAATGCTGCTCAATGCCAGAAGTCTAAATCTCAAAATGCACGCACTCGAGGCCCTTCTCAGTATGGAGAACATTGATGTCTGTGCTGTGAATGAAACCTGGTTCAAGGCTCCTGAGAGCACCCCGGCACTATCAGGTTTTACCTCATATCATGCGTTCCGGCCCCAAAACCCGGACCACACCACAAAAGGAGGGGGGGTGTCCATATTCATCAAGGATACCCACACCTCCAGGTTGGTGGCAACGCACGAAGCATCGGAAACCATCCAGGTGCAATTAACCATAGGCAAAACTGCTCTACAATTTGTAGCATGCTACAGGCCACCCTCTCAAACTCAGGAACCCCACACAGCCTTCCTGAAGACACTGGAGGGTATAAATGTATCTCCAAACACCATTATATTGGGTGACTTCAACTACCCGAATATAGACTGGGAACATTACTCAAGCCCCAAATTTCTAGCCCAAAGGTTCCTGGAGTTCATAAATTCAAATGCCATGGAACAACTAGTCACCGTTCCCACAAGAGGAGAAAATATACTAGATCTCATCATCACAAACATGGGGACAAAATGCTCCACACCGGAAGTATATCCCTCATTGGTGAGATCAGATCACAAACTTATCTCACTGGAAATCCACATCCCACCCCCACCCCAAACAAAAAAGACCACAGTGAAGAACTTCTCTAAAGCAAACTTCACACTACTCAAGACTGGTGTGGTATCCTTCAAGGCCCCGAGCCAGTGGAAACCACAACCCAAGCTGTGGAAGCCCTTACAAATGCCTTCTACGAACACCTCCAGGACTGCATGGATCAGGCAATACTAATAAAACCAAGACTCTTTCCACCAAGGGCAAACGTCCAGTCTGGTGGACCCCAGCCATAAACAAACTTTACAATAAGAGGAGAAAGCTGTTACATGATATAGCAAAATCCATAAAAGAGAAGACACCCTTGATCATTATTAGTAAAAAATATGAGCACTCATAAAATCATCCAAGGCCAACTTTGAGAGAAAAATTGCAATAGATTCAAAAGACAATCATAAGGCCTTCTTCAGCTATGTTAGAAACCTGGGTGGAAACTCCCAGATATGCGCAGAATTAGTCCAAATGATACAAAAATCACTGAACCCACAGACATTGCCAACATACTGGCAGACAGGTTCAGTGCAAACTTCACCCCCCTCTCCCCCCCCAAAGGAGAGATAACTATCCCAGCGGAGTGTAGCCTCCCAGACATCTCAAATGTGCAGGTGAAAGCTGCTCTAAAGCTAAAAACACAGCATCAGTGGGATCGGATGGTGTCCCCGGCTGTGTGCTACACGAACTCAATGAGGAACTAAGCCCGCATATAAGGCAGCTGTTTAATCTTAGCCTTACCACAGGATACGTGCCCAAGGAGTGGCATACGGCAACTGTGGTCCCACTCCACAAAGGCGGTACCTCTACGGACCCTGGTAATTACCGCCCCATAAGCTTAACAAGCCTGGTCTGCAAAGCTATGGAGAGGATCATAATGGAACTCATAAACAAAGACATAGGGGACTTGCAGACATTGGACCCGACCCAGTTTGACTTTGTCAAGGGCAGATCATGCCTTTTGAACTTGGTCGACTTCTTCGAAACAGTCACCAAGGCCATTGATGAGGGAAAGGCAGTCCATACAGCCTACCTTAACCTTGCAAAGCTTTCGACACAATACCCCACTCGGTATTATAGAGAAACTTACCAGCTTAAATGTAAACCCATATGTCACAAGATGGGTTGCAAACTGGCTAAAGGACAGAACCCACAGGGTTAGAGTTGCTGGCGCCATGTCAGACTCCAAGCCGGGTCACAAGTGGTGTCCCACAGGGCTCAGTCCTTGGCCCCTGTTGTTCAGCATCTACTTCTCAGAAGTACAGGCAAACATAGGAGGACTATGGCTGACAAAGTTTGCAGATGACTGCAAACTGGCCGCCATAGTGGAAAGTACATCGGACACAGATATCCTTCAGAGGGGTCTCACGGAAACTGATAACTGGTGCCAGAGCCATGGCTTGAAGTTAAATGCCAAAAAATGTATAGTCATACCCTTCGGGAAAAACAAGGTAACCCCAAGCTACCATATAGGTGGCAATCCATTAAGCACAGAAGAGGTTATCAGGGACCTGGGGACCCAGGTTGACAGTGGCCTTTTTGACACTCACATTGCTAAAGTGGTTAGAAAGACCTTCTACATTGCCCACCTGATCATGAAGGGATTCACATCCAGATCAAGTGAGGTCATTGTTCCCCTGTGCTCTTCACTTATCAGACCAATGATCGAGTACAATGCCCCATTCGGGATGTATCTTACCCGACACATGCAGCAATTGGAGAGACCCCAAAAGTTCCTCACCAAAAGGATAAAGGGACTCCAAAATCTGTCATATGCTGCCAGACTGAAGAAACTCCAGCTCTATTCAGTCGCATACCGCCTGCTCAGAGGTGACCTGTGCCTGACATACAAGGCCATGTCCAACCCGGAATTAATGGACATGCTCCACCTCAAAAAATCCAAATCTACCAGATCCACTAGAGCAAGTGACTTAAACCTTAGCACGGATATAAATAGGACATGTTGGAAGGATAGATTTGTCACCCAGAGACTCCCTATGCTGTGGAATAAAATCCCAGTCCATGTGAGGCAGAGCACCTCGCTGGCTCTGTTCAAGAGAAATCTTGACCGGTGGATGGGAGATCGTAGGTTTACTCCGGGAATCATCTCTGTGTCACTGCTGGACAGAGGCACAACAAACTAATGGGCACAGTATTTTTTAACATAAGGGGTGGCGTAAGCCACAAAACTTTGGGCTAGGCTTATAAATGCCTTAGTGCGGATAGCCTAGTATAAACCTATGAACCTATGAACCTATGAACCTATGAACAATGTGTCAGTGGTGTGGTATATCATCAAATAGGGAAATCACAGCTTACCCTGTTCTGAGAGGAAGCAGTGAGAGCATGGGTATGGGAAATCAATTCATGACACTTTCTCATAGCAATGCACATGCTCAGTCAAGCTAACTTGCTAGTGGACAGGCTTAGCAGATGAGTACTAATGCCTCATAACTGGTCCCTAAACATGCCTACATCAAGGATTATTTTTCATCAATGGGGAAGACTTGCTACAGTTGCTTTGCATTCCCACCAATACCAAGTGCAGCAACTTCTTTTCCATCTTCCCTCAAAATGGACAGACATCAGGGACACTCTAGTACACAAGTTACCTCCAAAATGTCTTTATGACTTCCCCCATTTCCCCCCATAATGAAATTTCTACAGAAAGCAATTCTATGTGAAGTAAAAGCAATTCTCATGCCGTCTTTTTGGTCCCATCAAGTCTGGCTCCCCTTCTCTGGCCTAATCTGATAAAAAAGCCTCCCATTCTAAAACCTCATCTAGGTCTGTTGTCTTATCTGTCCAGCAAACCTCAACAGGGCATTTAATGCCTGTGGTTAACTGCATGGATCCCTCATTTCTAGTAATGGGGGACCCATCCAGTTAACTTCAGGGATCCTCCATTTCCATTAATGGCCAGATACCCATCTTACCCATCCAGAAACCTTCCACTAGAAATATCTATAAGGATGAACTGATAAAATTCTCTACTTGGGCCATGAATCAAGAAATGTATATATTTTACAGCTCCTATAACTGCATTTCTTCAGATCTTAGCAGGGATTTGTAATAAAGTCACACTAAGGATCTACTTGGTGACTATCTCAAATTTTCATCAACGATTTAATCATGTCTTTGTAGCTTCCAAAATGGTCTGCAAAGGTTTTTTGAGTGGTATCTTCTTTTTCAAACCTCTCTTTAAAGAATCATCTCCACAGGGGACCTTCATTTTATCTTGGAAAAGCTAACTTGTTCCCCATTTTCAACCAGCAGCAAAATCAGACCAGGAGAATATTGAATTGCATGCTCTCTCATGCCATCCTCCATATATAGTTTTTTGCAATAATACTAATAACTAATTCTGTCTTTATACTGAAGGTGGCTTTGACTTGAACCTTAATGAGTCAATGAGCTTACCAGTTTTCTTCCTTTATTATTCTAACAAAGGGAAATATAAATTGCACTGGGTTGGTGCCAACAAGCAGCTAAGATTTTACTTACACAGAGCAAAAGACATTAAGAAAGATAATTAATTCTTCATTTTCTTTGCCCCTGATACACTAGGCCGAAATATTTCCAAAGTTACATTATCCAGATGGCTATTTGAATGTATCACTTGTAATCACAAAGTACTTTAAAGTACAGAACTTACTCTACAAAATTAGTAACTACAACCTCAGGTTATTTTAAACATTTATCAGTGATTGACATTTGTACTGGTGCAACATGGACTTCACTCCATACTTTTGCAAGACACTGGAAACTGGTTGTGATCTTAAGGTCCATGTCTTTCTTTAGGATCCACCCTTCTCTATGGTATTCTGTCATGATGGTATCCACTTTGTACTGCCTGGGACTTGGTCCTGCTATTGCAATGTACTGACTGGATCATGTAAGATACAAAAGGCCTACACTTACCATAATGATAGACCTTTGTGATCCAAGTCCATAAAGTGCATCATATCCACCCACATTCTCCATCCTTAGTATATTGTCCCCTCTATATTGATCTACTGGACACACTGGAGTCCCAAAGGGAGCAGTTTAAGATGAACTTCTGTATTAGGGTAAGCTAGCATTTATTTATGGACTTGTTTTCTTTTTCTTCTGAAGATCAGAGGGAATAGACTTTCAATGTGTGAGTGAGTTGAGAAGCTTGAGCTTATCAAAGTTTTCAAAGGTGCCTGATGAGACAAAGCTAGGGCTAGGAGTCCTGCTGTTGCAATGTACAGATTTGTATCATGAATATCTATTATTATGATAAGCACATAGCTTTTGTTTATTTGCTGCTTTGGACATTAAAACCACTGCTACCATAATTATAAGTTGTTCTCCTGCTGGTTGCTGCTTTTGTCTCTTGCCTGCTTTATATTGCTATGTTGTGAGTGGCATTGCTGTTCATTTTGCAGGGGTGCCCTATAATGCGTAACTGAGCCCTGCAGAACTACTGATTTGTTACTTATTTCAATAGAATTTAACTAAGACAAGTCCTTACTACATAAGGAAAGTGATTGTTTTATCTCATTGTTGATATTAAAATAAAGCAAATTGTTTGTAGTGTTTTAACAGCCACTGCTGATTTGGACCCAGTTTAATTGGCCTTCATGTTTGGGGACTTTTTAGAACTTAGCTGTAGTAATTATCTTGTGACGAAGAGTAGTAATACTGATGTTCTAGGCATTTAAACCACTTCTGGCATTGTTATAAGTTGTTCTCTGTCTGGTTGCTTGTTTTTCTTGTCTGCTTTATATTGCTCTTTTATCTGTGCCATTGATCTGCATTTGGCTTAGCTGTGTGCCATGCAGAGTCAGGGCATAGTGCACTCCATAGACATACATCCTTGAAACTGATCTGTGATTATAGCCTTATTGTCCCATTTTTTTCTCCATCTACAATACTCATCCTTCAAACTTGGCTGCACATTTGCTCAACCATTGCTTCATTAGCACTGTGGGCACAGTGCTATACCTAGCTGCAACCTAAACCACCCAGCTAAGCTAAAGTCCACTTCACTGTTCCAAGCAACTACTTGCCCCCACCTTGCAGTACTGCATTCCCCGCACATCTTATTAAGCAGTGCCAAGTAAGACCTTATGGATATAGGGAGTAACTGAAGTACAACCTACACATCCCCATTACGTTCTACATTCTGCAAACACCTCCTCTGGTAGTAATTTAATCTAACATAGTTTCACCTTATTCTGTGATCATGGGTCTGTAGACCACTCCTGCACCCTTTGTTGCCAGACTATTAGCACTAGGTACCTTGAGGCAGTGTTCAAATTGCTTCATCCTCACTGACAACCATCTCCTTCTACCCAGACTATAGTCCACATCTGAGAAGTGCATATGTGTACTAAAGTTAAAGTCTAGCCTCTTATCTAAACATTCACATAGCACCCAGGAGGTTGTTGTTGATCACATCCACCTTGCACCTGCATGCCACTCATTTAAAATCAAGCCTTCTGTTGCCGAGTAATAAAGAAGTCTCTTCCCAAGCCTGAGAGAACTCCAAGGCAAAAGCCTGTCTAACTCTTCAGTAGTATAATCATAGTTCACACATTACACATCTAATGCCATTTATCATAAACCCTACTCAGAGGAGTTATCATACCAGCCCATTGGTAACATAAGGTACCATGTGCCACCCAAAACATAAGACAGCGTGATGGTGAGCTGTCTCTCAATAGCTAGTCTGTGCCAGGTGTCTTGGCTCTCAAGTCCCTTCACCACAAATACAGCTAAGACATAATCATTATTCATGTGGGTGTGCAAGCCTTGAGGCACACATCCCTGGGTTATATGATGGGAGACATGCTAGAGCTTTCAGAGTATTCATCCAAGACTGGTATAAATTTTAAGCAAAGTAAAACTGTTCCATCTATCAACCTAGCCAGACCAAACCAGAACTCTATAATGGTGATCCTCCTCCATACTAGAGCCCTAAAAATGCCCTCCTTAGAAAACATACTAATCATAGAAAATATAGACATCAGCATCACTATTGAAACATGGTTCCAGTACAGTGAAAACACACCTTCCCTACCACAGTTCTATACTCATCATATATCCAGATATTATACTGAAGGTACCTCTGTATCAGGTTGGGGTGTGACCATATGTCTTCATGACTATTTCACCTCTAGAGTTGTACAGGGGAATAATGACCACACACACTCTTTCATATCTATAAATAAGAGCCATTACCACTTCCAGGCCAACTATAAACCACCCTGTATGCTACCCTCATCCCATGAGACATATCTAAACAAGTTGGATTCCCTTATTTTTTGAAACAAACATGATTATATTTACTCATCTGTTGTACTCATCATTTTCTAGACTTCATTAATGCAAATTCATTTGACCAGACTGTATGTTCTGATGAAGTCTTACTTATAAGGGATGAAAGCCCTTAACATTCTTAATAAAATTCAGTCATCCAAGAGTGAGTAATTATGCTGCATCTCTTTTTAACAGATTGTATGCTCCCTTGTGAGAGGAAGAAATATATTGGACCTCAGCAGTACAAATGTAGCACTGTTGTGCTCTGCCAATTATGACACCATCCTTGGCTGAGTTTGGCCATCAAGCAGTGGTTCTCACAACTAGAACCAATCTCAAACTACTAAAAATCCCTACCACATTCAGTGATTTCTCTAAGGCACAGTTACTTCAACTATATAATAACCTGAGGAGTTTCAAGAGATCCCCTCCCCTTGAAGGCCCAACAGCAAAAAGCTGTAAAACCGTTGCATTAGTGTAGGGGTTCGATTTTCACTTGAATACCTGCAGTGAGACATCAGTCCTGATCAGTAAAAATACAGCACCACATCCAGGAGTAAACACTTTTGGTGAAAATCTAGAATAAATAAGAGAAAAAGAAAAACTCCTTTCCCTTAGTAACAAACTGAAAACCATAAGCCTCAAAATTAAGCTGAAAAAGTTAAACAAAGAACTTAGAAATAAAATCAAATCTCCCAAGAGCAAGTATGAATTAAAAATTGCCTGCCGTACCAAAGAAAATGACAAGTCCTTCTTCAACCATACCAGGAACTGTAGAAACAACACACAGCACCGCCCTGAACGGATACATAATGGTTGTGCCTACTTTTCCCCCAAAGACATAGTTGAGCTTTTAGCTGACAAACATACTTCAGACCTCTCCCTCTAACTCCACCTATCCTACACATGATTGACTGTTGTCAGCCTTCCCCCAAATATCACACCTGAACAAGTCACAAAGGCGATCTTGGAGGTGAAAAACACTAGCTCAGTGGGATGTGACAATGTGCCATGGTGCTTCGAGTCGCTCTATAATCTGGTGAACCTCAAACTCTCTTCTGGCTTTGTGCACGTGGTTTGAGAACTGCACTGGTCATTTACCTACACAATAGAAGCCCCATTGCTGATCCTGGTAATGATATACTCATAAGCACCACAAGCATTATTTGTGGTATAATGAAATACATACTTATGGGGCTCATAAACATAGATATTAGCAACCTAAAAGCTCATTGACCCAAATCAGTATGGGTTTAGGAAAGGAAGATCCGATCTTCTAAACCTGGTTGACTTTTTTTTAAAAAGTCACTGAGGTCTTGCTAAATGACAAATTATTATACACAACTTGCTTCAACCTAGCCAACACTTCTGACACCATTCCTTACTCAGATATAATAGATAAACTTATCAAACTAAATGATTTCAGACAAAAAACAGCAAATTAAGATCAGGGGCACACTTTTCTCAGAAAGGCTTGCTACCAGTGGTGTCCATCTAAGACTCAGTATTTGGACCACACATATTTAATATCTGCTTCTCTGACATTAAAGCTGATATCAAAGTTCTTTGGCTGACTAAATTTGCCAATGATTGTATACTTGGTGCCGTTATCAGTCCCTTGAAGACTCCCAAATTCTACAAGAAGTAACATGCACAACAAATGGTGGCATGACCATGGTTTCAAGCTAAATGTTAAAAAGTACAATAGTAGAAATGGCAGAAAAGCTGATTCATATATTCTGATAATTCATTTACTGCATTCCATACAAGGGCGCCCGCAGGCAGGTGCAAGGGGGTGCACTTGCACCCCCCTGGAATCGGCTGGCCAGGAGAGTAATTTATTTTTTTTTTATTAGAAGTAAATTAAGGGCGTTCTTCTTTAAGAACTCCCTTTGCGTCCGGTCGTACAAATGAAGGTGCTTGCGACCCGTTTTCATTTTTTCCATACGGTTTACGTCTTTATCTTCCACATTCGCGCGTGAAATTTGAATTCTAGATGGGCGCCAGCAGAGATGCCGTGTTGTGTCCACGAAGAGGGTCTTGCCATTAAAATCGGAGCAAGCAAGCTGTTTCAGGTGCAGAGGGATTCCACAAAGGTAGGAAGGTTGCAGAAATAAGTTAGTTTGGTTAATTCCCAAAAGGGACATTATTTGCAAGACTCACAAAGGAATG
>NW_025049486.1:0-14722 GCF_019279795.1 Protopterus annectens | reverse complement strand
GCATATTAATACTGTTAGTAGTACAGTGAGCTGTATTGCAGATTCCCATACTGTGGACTAGAGACCTTGAGTAGAGGAGAGAAACCATAAAAGTCAGAAAGAACATTCTTGGAACAAAGATGGCTGCCGTTCTATAAGCACTGCAGTACTTCAGCTCTTCAAATACCTGAGAAAAAAATCAACCCTGTGGAGTTATACTTAGAGTAAACAAACTAATTGGCAGTTATTACTAATTGACCAGAAGTCACTTTTGGTTCTGAGAAAGAAAAATCGAAAAAAAATACTTGGTAATAGCAGGATTGGATCTGATTGTCAGGTTGACTCTGAACAGAGCACCAAACAAAGGACTGATTGATCTCACTTTTGTAACTTTTCTTTGGGAAATAAATCTTCATGCAAAATTTCAAATGTCAAAGGAGGACAAAAATATGGAAACTACAACTTAAAACCAAGCTGTCAGCTTTGCAATCACCGGAGAAAGAATCTTTAATCAAGAGACAGAAAACTATCAAACAGCAAGAGACTGCAAAAACAGGCCATCAACAAAATCTTGATCAACAGGTCACAATGGAAGAAATCAAATCAGCATTGCTACCTATACAGTGATGCCTTAAAAGAGCTAACATCTCAAACACTTTCATTTAGTGACACATGTAATCGGATTCCTCGAAAAGAATGGAGAAAGCAGAAACTAGAATTGCTACCAATGAAGACAATATATTAATACTCACTAAAAGAACAGAGACACATGGAACTGACATCTCAAATGATGCAAAAATAAAATTCTGACTTGGAAGCAAGATCCAGCATTTTAAATAATATAATCATTAGAGAGGATCCCAGAATCTTATTCAATATAATGACCTGATCACTTTTATTACACAAAATATTCAGAAATAATTGCCTCCCAAGGACTCTGAGGTTGTTAAGCAGATGGTCATAGAAAGCCAGGTGTATAGAGCATACAGAGAATCTCAAGCTTCAAATATACCCAGACCTGTTTATGTTAAAATATTATTATTGAACTACCAAGATGTGAGCAAAGTACTGTTAACTATTAAAAAATCTGGTGGATCTATAATGTGGCAAAATAATAAAATTTATATAGCACAGGATTTACCAACACAAATAAGGGGCAATCTAGACAAATGCTGAGCTCCATATTGTAAGTTTCTGATTGACAAAAATATCAGATTTCAAATGAAATATCCTAATAACCTAATTTTTACTGTGGATGGCATTAAATACCTGTAAGCACACAAGGAAAAGAAGCTAAGACCTACTTTTTGAAGATTTTTAAGGCTCTCCCATCTTCAGAAATGTGAACAGTCCATTTTGGCTTTCTGCAGCACCAGGGGAGAATGGGATGTTTCATTTATGACAATCTGAGGCTTTAAAATCCTTTGTCTGTTCTGTTTCTTGTAGCAGGTGGCCTGGAATTTTATTCTTCTTATCTTCTTATCCTCGTAGTTCCAGTTGATTGAACTGCCTTTACAGTTTAAATAGCTGAGAAGAAGAGGAACTGCTGGCGAAGTAAAAGAGAAACCTGTTTGGACTTATTTAGCTTGTGGAAAAGGACTGTAAGATAGTGTGTGAAGTCAAAGTGATGCAGGTAAACACTGTGGAAAATGCATTGTGTATTAAAAAGGAGATGGTTATATGTAGTGGCAGAATAAGGTACTGTAGTTTTTTTTTATATTTGTTTTCTTCTTTTTCCTATATCTCTCTTCTCTTTACTCCTTTCCTTTATTCCTGTAGATAGGTGGTATTATTTCTAACTGATAAATGATGTAAAATGGTTAAAGCTTGATCAGATTTAAACAATGTGCATATAATAAAAGAACTTAAAAGTAGTTATTTTTATGTGTGTAATTTTAAGGCATTTTTCTTATTTCTTCTCCTTTGCTGTGCTCCCTTCATGCTTTTTTTCGCTTTTTTATTTTAACCCTTGGTTCCTCTCTTATTCACATATGGTTGGCCACAAATGAAAGTGCTTAAATTATAGTTTTATTTTTGAACTGCATTGGTTTTCAATATTAATATGTTAGTAGGTAAGTTGTAGGGGAAGAACAAAGCAGATTAAAGAAGTTAGATCATTTTATTCAGTAGATACATGATGTTGGGAAATGTTAAATAACTGTCTGCTTTCTATGTCAACTAATATTTAATACTGTATAGAACAAACAAATTTGAATGTTATTTGCTATTGCTGAATATAAAGCTGAGGTGAAATTGAAGTACATTAGAATCTCAGGGTACAATTAGTTTATTTGTATATCCATAAATATGTACAGATCTGTAGTTACCTATAAGTAGTGTTTAGTAGGGAATGTCAGAATTAGGCTTTGTAGACGTAGAAGTAGTTGTTGTAGGTTTTTGCATGGGGGTTTCATTGTTAAATAATAGAATTAGTAGATTAGTATTACTCAGATGGTTTCCAGTAATGTAAAAACCTATGTTCATCCTGGTCCAGAGGAATAGTGGGTAGGCACTGGGTAGAATGGGATAGGATGGCAGTTTTGTTTCCATACAATTGATGATACGCCAACTATGTTATTCTAAGGTTGCTCAAAGAGATTAGATATCGAGTTATATTTCTAATGAACGTTAATTGTGGATAATAGAATCTTGGAATGTCAAAGGACTCCAGAACATGAAAAGAAAGCTGTTTTTTCATTTGTTTCCTCAAATCATCAGCATGTTGTATTTTATTACAAGAAACGAGACATGACTAATGATCAGTGTGGGAGTCAGTGAAGGATAAGAAATGGGTTAGGAAGATTGTGACGGCAAGGAAGGAACAACAAATAGTGCAGGGGTGGCAATTTTAGTTAAGAACTGCTCAGAGGGAGATATTAGGGATGTGAAAATGGATCAGGAGGGTACATGGTGTTTGTCCTTCTCACATCCAAATGTTATGATAAACCTATAGTACTAATATGTATATATGCCCCTAATGTTAATCAGCATCATGGCCTTCATAGCTTCAATCTATTCCATTTTACAGTCATACAATAATTGCTATATATAGTGTTGGGAGGTGACTGAACTCTTATCAAGATCCTAAATTAGACAAGTTGGGTGCTTCTTCAGCGCCTTCAATAAACAGGCAATGGTAGCATTGAAAGAATTGAAAATGGATTTCAAACTCTATGACCCTTTTAAACACATTACACTCACAAGGGAAAGCAGAGAATTTTACTTATTATTCAACCTGCCATAAATGTGGTCAAGAATTGACTTTTCTTAATTTCAGAGGTGTTGATCTCGAAGCTGACCCTAGTGTTTCTAATCAAGTCAGACAACTCTCAGACCATTCAAAGATAACTTAACCTTAAACAGTAGTAATATGGGATACTAAGAGGCTTTGAGGGTATAATTGGTCCCTTGAACCCATATTTACTAAATCCAAGGAAGATATATTAATGGAAGTCAATGAGATACTTTAAACAGTCATTACAAATAATATTTCCCAAAATAGACACCCTAACAGATATAGAATGTGGGCTACAACTAAAATGCAGCTAAGAGGACTAGTTATACAAAAAGCTAAGCATATTATAAAAAATTACAAAAGAAGACTCCAATTGGATTTAGAAACTAAAATTCAATTACTGGACTAAGATTTGATGAGGAACTATAATGAACAGACAGAAACTGAGCTTATTAAGATGTCAAAAAGAACTATTTTTACTTCCATATAATAGAAATTTGGCTCTCACTTTATTAGAACAAAAGAAAAGTTTAGTTAAATATGCAAATCATATTCAAAACCCTCGAAAGCATTAGCCTGCATTAGTTAGACACACCAGATGAAATCAACAATGATTAATCATTACTGAAATACACTATAACAATACTACATATACTGATTGCCGGATATCATGAAGACCTTTGAAAAATTTTTAATCAGATTTATGGTGAGAAGCAGACACTCTGTGGTAAAGATAAAGACAGAAAAGACTATTTACAGAGAATAACTGTCCCTAACATTGTCAAGGAAGTTCAGAGTGATTTAATCAAACCGATTACAGTTGAGGAGGTGTCCCAAACAATCACATCAAGAAAACTGAAGCCCTCACATTTAAGCCCCACAGGCCCAGATGGTTTGACCTCGGAATTCTACAAATCTTTTAGTGAGAGTTTGAGCAGTGTTATGACACAGATTTTTAATTATATCACCTCTAAATAGAATTAATGATCCCTCATTTTAATGCCCTCAAGGACAGTTCTGATATTAAAAGAGAGTAGCAGGATTCCAAAATCCTGATAATTACAGGCCTATATCACTTTTGAATATGGACATGAAAATCATGGACATCCATTCCATGGTAGTAGGCTGAAAAGGTAATAAACCCACAATATCAGAGGAACATGGCGGGGTTTATGGATGGGAGACCACTTGATAATACCTTAACGCCCATAATCTTAATCTCTTATGCTAAATATAAAACCTGAATTTGTATGCCCTAATTATTGATGCTCAGAAAGCATTTGATAGGTTAATTTGGATTATTTATTTGATACATTACCTTTATCTTTAATATACCGCAGGAGTTCTATCTCAATGTTAAGGATACTATATAGAAATGCATACACAAATCTCTATTTATAAATCACTTATAATGCTCGAATAGGGATAAAAAAATCATAAATATGGTAAACCCAACAAGGCTGCTCCATTATCTCCATCTTATTTTAATCTTTACTTGGAGCCTTTATTTTTACACCTTAAGCAAAAATGTTTTTATAATTCTCCTGTACTGTATGGAATAAAGGTTAGGATGGCTGCCCATGCAGATGATTTAAACATATATTGTACCACACCTGTTTCCAATACTGAAAAAATATTAGCTGCAATAGAAATCTTTGAGAGAATTTCCAATTACAAGCTAAATTTAAAAATCTAAAATATTCCCATTAAAGATACCCACACCTTTTCAATGCTACCATTAATAGGACAAGTATTGACGGAAGAAAGATAAAATATCTGGGAATTGTCTTCAACTGAAAATAGAGATTTTTTATTAACAATGTAAAGTCAACTACAGATCAAATAACATTGGATCTTGAAAGATGGAGTAGATTGAAGTTACCGATGATGGCAAGAGCAGCTATCATAAGAATGAATGTTCTTCCTAGAATGTTATATATTTTAGAGCTGCACAACTCAGAATTACCAAAACATTCTTTAAACAGCTTCATATAAGATTGGGAAGATTTCTTTGGGAACCTAGGAAGACGAGAATTTCATATGAAAAATTGATGGCTCCAAAAAATAAGGGGGGCTGGAATTACCGGATTTCGAAATGTACTATTTAGTGATTCAGGCCAATAGGATTTTAAAGACATCTTACTTTGATAGTGATAATAGAAAATGGACACCCAAATGGGTGCTCTTAACGTACAAGCATATAAATGAAGTGGGAGTCAACGCTAAAGCATTACCCTTTTTAAATAATTGGACAATGAGTAAATATAAGCTAATGGAGCACATCAAAAGTTATGTAACGACAATTCAAACTCTTTTCGCTTCCTTAAATTTACTAAAATATATGATGGTTTTCCAACCGTTTCATAGGAACCCAAATTTAACAATTGGTGGTCAATTGATTGATCTAAAGAAATTCCCTTTAATCATGGAGTTAACTGTACTCAATTTATATCCTTTTCTAGGAGTACCAGTACAGGATATTTTAAAAGAAATAGAACTCCCTATTTCCTATTTAATTATAGTAAGACAGCTAAAAGACTTGGTTATAAACTATTTTAACAACTTTGAAATGAAAGGGGAAGATTTAATCATTTCTCGTAATCTATGGGAAGCGCTGTTGCAGGATAGAAAATATATAACCGAACCATATAAATTGATAAAAGAGAGGAAGTATAATAATTATATTCTTTTATCGAGTTACTGGAGAGAGAAATTGATATTCCCAGACGACAATAAGATATTGGAGGCATTTAAATTAACATTAAATTCTGTATCCCTTCAGAAATTGGTATTTACGTAGCTGATGATATTTAACAATGCATACTATACTCGTCTCACTTTGCACAAATTTGATGCGAAGAATTCACCCATATGCCCACATTGCTTTGATCAGACAGCAGATTTGCTTCACATGTTCTGGAGTTGAAAGTGCATTTATAAATTGTGGAATTCATTAAAATTGCAGTTACAAAAAATGGGTTACCAAAATTCAACACTCTCTTGGGAGTTTATGATTCTTCATATTCCCCCGGAGAATCTAAATAAATCAAAAATGATTGTAATTATGAATATTTACCTATTAATGAAATTATATATAGCCACAAATTGGTTGAACCCAGCCCAGACATCGTGGGAAAATTTCAGATTGTTGGCAGTAAAACACATCTTAGCGCATAAACTGTTAATTAGTGATCACAAGAAAAATATCAACAACATAAAAATCTGGGAGCAAATTTTAATATTATTTTGGCTTAAGAGGTTACTATCCACTTTTTCTCGGGAACCAGAATATAGTCTAAATCAACCTTAGATTAGATAGAAAATGTACAGAAAAGACAGATTGTTGGCTTGGATTTATTAATGTTGAATTTTTTTTTTTATTATTTTCCTTTTGATTGTTAGTGCTGTACCTTTGATCAATACATGAGGTTGATATATATGTGAAATTAACCAATGGAAGCATTTTGTATATATTGTATATAATGTGTGAATTTGTAATATGGTTGTGAAAAATAATAAAAAATGATTATTGAAAAAAAAAAGAAAGAACATTCTTGCTTAACAAAGAAAGCTTTTTGGTTCTTTAATCCTAGAGGGGTCTCAGAAGGAAGAAAGAAGCTGGTTATTGCAATACATTTAGAGTGACTTGAAGGAAATGTTGTTACATGATATTAGTATGCAATTGTCTGCAAGCTGGAAGGAATGCTGGACTGTTATTCGCTGCAATTTGTTTACTTAATGTAAGTGCTGTCTTGTTCGTTTGAAGTATACTGTGCCACAGACTGAATTCTTGAAATGAAACAAATGCTGAATGTGCTTCTCTTGTCTTGTTTTGGCTTACCTTCTCTTAGTGTCTCAAGATGAAGTTTATTAGGTCCATCATCCAAAGACTGTATTTCTCATTAACACTAGTCTATATATATATATATATATATATATATATATGTGTATGTAGGTATGTGTGTGTATATATATATATATGTATATATATATATACACACACACACACACACACACACACACACACACACACACACAGGTTTACTATTGTTTATTCGAATGGAAAAATATTTGCCGTTTGAAACAATGAATAGTAAACCTGAAAACACAAATTCTGTCCTGCCACAATGTCGACCCAAATGATTGACATATTGAGTTGACATTGTGGCCAAAACCATCACGTGATAGCCGTATAGGATCTGATATAAATCAGACTCCTATATGAGAAATCACATTTTTGCAGGGGGGCAAGCCCCCCTGCACCCCCCTACTAATATATTCTAACTCCGAGAACGCACTACAGTGGGGATATAGATGAATTTTCAATCACCACTGTAGCGCGATCTCCATGCAGATAGTCATATACACTTATGCGAATGCACTACAGCAGTCACATAAGTGTGTTCGACTATCCCATCCATTTATGTTTTGTGCACAACATTCTGATTTTCGGCAGCAGTGGTGCCGACAGAATGTCGTTCGCACAAACCATAGTAAACCATACACAAACACACACACACACACATACACACACACATATATATATACACACACACACATATATATATATATATATATATATATATATATATATATATATATATATATATATATAAATATATATATAATATAATATATATATATCTGTATCTATATATTATATATATATATATATATATATATATATATATATATATATATATATATATATATATATAAATAAAATGGTGCAGCGGTTATGGTTGTCGCCTCACAACCAGAGGTTCTCTGGTTTTATTCTCAGCCAGAATGTGCATAAATTCTCGCTCCTCCATCTTACCAGTCCCATAATAGTTAAGGGTAAATGACTTGCCCAGCCACGAGCCTAAGTGCCTTGCAGTCACTCCATTGCTGTTGCCATCCAATCTAGAATGCACAACTTATTCCTCAGTGTGTCTTCCTACAGAACGACTTCTGTGGACTTCATCCCTTCTTCTTACATCCATTCCTTCCTGACTGCTTTGTTGTCTCATGCCAATAATCTCACCTGCTCCTTCAGGTGCCATATTAATATCTTTGTTGCATTCAGGATATGCAGTACTTTGAAAATCCAATACCACTTGCTGCCGTCTCAATGAAACTGACCCAGTGTTTCTCATATCTCCACCTACTGTAATGTTAATGACAAGTACTTTTTGCTCAGTGTTCATAATAGAGCTATTTGCTCCTCCAGAATTGGACAGTTGTATTAAAAACTCTATTAACAATGACAAGTCACTTTTAGTTTCTTTGTCCAATTGCCTAATGAATCCACATGCAACAAACTCACAACTGAACAGACTGAAACAGGTCATTGATATTCTGCTGGCAGCATATTTATATGATTTCCTACAGCACAGATTGATAAAATTTTCTGACCTAATAACTGCTTACTTATTCAGTTCTTTCTCACAAAGATGTTAGTATTCTGGATGCAATCCGACTGCATCCAGATGATCTGCTTTGTAAAATCATAAGGTCATCTTTATGTGCAAGTTACCTCAGATTCCAGAGTTTGTACACAATCTAGTGACATCTTTGAAATATTCCTTCTTTCCTTCTCATTTGATTTTAGCACTTTTCAAGTCATTAGGATACTTCTTAAGCCCGCATTCAGTCATTAATATTTAAATTTATCTAGATTCCCTACAGCCACTTGACATCAGGTAAGTGGTTGCAGCTTCCCTTTGGAGCACTTATAGCTTCCCTCCATCTATGTAAACCTTTCGTAAACTATTTTTTAGTGTGTTCAGTGCACTACCCTTAAGTGAACTGACACTCAGACGTATTACTTATTATTGCTAACAGCATTCCTTTGGCCTTATGGGTCTGTCTGCAGCTTTCTTGCATGCCAAGGACAGTTCATAGAATCATAGGGTCATAGGAAGTTACTAGATTAATGGCTCTAGTGCTCTTAGAAGCCTATACAAGTTCTACCATTATTTCCATGATCAGCACCTACTGCCCCTGTCCAATAGGGACACACGTGGAACCCCCGGAGTGAATTTACAGTTGCCCATCCAATCGTCCAGATTGCTTTTGAAGAGGGCCAGTGAGGTGTTTGTCATGAAGTGGGAGGCTGATCTTGGTTAAAGGAACTAAACCTTCAATAGCAAATAAGTAAGACAAGTTGGCATGACACATTCATAACCCAACATATCCCTCACCCCTGGAATGAATTTCTACTACATGCCAGAAGAGCAGCACCTTCTCATCTTCAAGGTAAACCTAGATAAGTGGAGTACCACAGGGTTCAGCCCTGGGACATCTCCTGTTTGGTATCTACTTCTCTGAAGTACAGGCTAAAACAGAAGGCCTCCGGCTAATGAAGTTCGCAGATGGTTGCAAACTAGGAGCCATAATCAAGTCCCCAAATGATGTGGACATCCTACAGAAGGGCCTCGCTGAGACAGATGCCTGGTGTCAGAGCCATGGCTTCAAGCTCAATGCCAAAAAGTGCAGTGTCATCCCCTTTGGTAAAAACCCTGTACTCATGAACAACCACATAGGCAGAAATCTACTTAACACTGAATGTGAGATAAGAGACCTTGGGACCCAGGTGGACAGTAGTCTATCCTTTGATAGTCACATCGCCACAGTAGTCAGGAAGTCCTTCTACATGGCACACCTCATCATAAAAGGGTTCTCATCCAGTAAAAAAGACGTCATTGTTCCCCTCTACTCGACACTCATTTGACCCATTATAGAGTACAATGCCCCTTTTGGAATGTACCTCACAAGACATCTGCAGCAGCTGGAAAGGCCACAGAAGTACCTCACAAAGAAGATTACTGGCCTCAAACAAATACCCTACACTGACCATCTCAAAAACACCAGCATTATTATGTAGCATATCGCCTACTCCGAGGTGATCTCTGCCTAACATAAAAAGCTATGTCAAACCCAGAACTGTTGGACATGCTACACCTAAAGAAATCCCAATCCCTCTGAGCTACATGCTCTAGAGACTTAAACCTTGTCACCACAATAAACAGGACATGCTGGAGGGATGGATTCCTGTCCCAGAGACTTCCCATACTCTGGAACAGGCTACCCATCTATGTCAAGCAAAGTTCTTCATTAGCACTCTTCAAGAAAAATCTTGATGAGTGGATGGAAACTAGGAAATACACCCCAGGGATTACTTCTGCATCTTTGCTCAACAGTGGCACAGGAAAATATCTTTCTTGGGTGGTGTTAGCCAGGGAACCTTGTTGGCTAGGCTTACGTAGGCCCTTGGGCCGATAGCCTAGTACCTACCTATGAACCTGTGAACCTATGAACTTATGAACCTGTGAACCTGTAACTGGGTGGGCAGCCTCACATTCCTCCCCTGATCTCTCTTGCCTTGCACTCCTTGATGGAAACTTGTGGCAAAAGTTACAATGGCCTGCAGACTGACTGCCTATTTCTTACCTATATACCTATGAACCTAACCTACTCCCAAGCTTACTACCTACATTTCCCATACAATAACACACACACACACACACACACACACATGCACACACACACGCACACACACACACAAACACACACACACACACACACACACACACACACACACACACACACCATATGAACAATTTAGATTTGTCAGTCTGCCTACTGTATGTATGTATGTAGGATTTGAGAAGAAAATCCAAATGATCACATGGAGGATGTATAGACTCTGATGCTTCATGACAGTATTAATAAAATACTATAAGATGTATTTTCCTGTCAGAGAGGGACAACTCTCAACCCAAAGAGGAGTAGAACAGCTGACATTAAGCCACTCATTCCCTGCTTCTCTGCTTAGCTATCAGGTTTCTAGGCTGTTAGGTCATGGCCAAAACAAAGCCCTTGAAGCAAACACCTCAGTTAGTTCCCTAAGCTCCATTGAGAAACTTGAATGGAGTATACTTTTCCAGGCATATACCCCCCAGCCAAGACAGATGCGAGTAAGTGTCCATTCATGACTCTCCCTCCTTCAGTCAGATCTTCCAACATATGGATTGTTAATAAATTCTGTGTCATCTGGATCCTAGAAAGGGCTTTAGTCATCTGTGCCATGGAGATGACTGTTGTGCAGTAGAAGACTTTGTCTTTGTAAACCTATTGCAAGGATTAATTTTTCTTACTAAGAGCAAGAAGTCATTATGCTCACTGACTGTTAAAATATGGAAAACATTCTATAGATAGAAGCCACAGCCTTATCTCAAGTCCATTCACCTTAGGTTTAACATTTTTCACTGCTGCTTAACTGTTGTACTGTAGTTTCTCCATTGAGTAACCAAGGTGATCATATATCATATTAGGTATTATTAGCAGGAATGAAGCCACATTCATTTCATTTTTCATACATTTATGCAGATAAAAATATTATTCAGGTCATTTTCTTTTAAAACGTCCATTGCAACTGATCATGGGTACTTAGTGCAACATGCCGGTTAAAATCTATGCAGATTTATGGATAGACTTTTTCCATTACTGCTGCATTTATTTGCAATATAAAGCTGTTAGTATGCTTCCCATGCTCTTGCACTCTTTCTTTTATACTGAGACAAAATGTCTAGAATGTTTAAAAAAAGACTAAAAGCAAACATTACTGATATTACAAAAAAGAGATTACAGTGTCTTATTACTGTTCAGTTTAACTCAGTTCAGGGAATAAAAATCATTTAAAACATCAGTACATGAAAAACTACTCCTATTGTTAGGCTGCTACTTCAACAACAGCAACAACAACAAAAAACAATACATATATATATTGAAATTTTATAAATGCAACATTGGGCATTAATGGATGGATGGCAAAAATGAAAATAAGAATATGGAAAAAGAAAAGAAAGAGAAGAAAATGAACAAAAAGAAGACATTTTAGAATTAGTAGAAATAGAAAAAAAAATTAGATGAGAAAAAATAATAGAGAGAAAATAGAAAACGGTTCTGAAATAAGTGATGAGGAAGACATTAATTGGAGGGTAGTTAAAGGAAAAAAAGAATTCTATTGGTGAAAGGGTAAAAGATAGAAAATAAAATTTAAAGGGATAAGTACAAAAGAAAAAAGAAAGGAAATGGATGAAAAAGAATATTTACAGATAATGATTTGAGCTTGATGTAATAGTTAATGAGTTTGACTTACAGACACAAGATACAGTGCTTGATTCTCACCTTCGGAAAGAAAATTGACTAGGATGGCCTATTAAGAAATTTAAAGTAGTAATTAGCTATAAATTTAAGAAAACGGAAAAATGAAAATTTATGAGTGCTTTCTGTAAATGTGTAGTAATAAGAATATAGTAAGAAGAATATGAATTTTGGAGTGGTGTGATATATGTGATGTAGATGTAATTATATTAACAGGTACAAGATTTTAAACAAATGAAAAATTACAGAGAAACTATGGGAAGGAAAGATAATCTGGAATTTGGGAAATGAGAAATGTTCTGGAATAGCTGTATTCTCTAGAAATACAGTAAATATATTAGATGTAACTTTAGTCAAAATGGAAAGATTAACCATTGTAGACTTAAAATGGAAAGATCTGGAATAGTTGTATTATGTAGAAATACAGTAAATATATGAGATGTAACTTTAGCAAAAATGAGACGATTAACCATTGTAGACTTAAAATGGAAAGATCAGGTATATACAATTATAACATTATATGCTTATATGATTTAGCTTATATTAAGAATGGAGAGGATTATTTCAGTAGATTTTAGACTGTGTGATAATAAATATGAAAATTATAATAACGGGAGACTTTAATTCTGATTTAAGCATAAAAAGAAAGGAAATGATATAAGAAAATTAAGAAAATTTTAGAAGTCATAAGATTTGGTAAGTTAAAACTTTAGGACAATTATTCATTGACTTACAAAAGGGGTATGTATAAAACTGAAACATATTATTTTATAGTATCAGTAGGTTTAGTTATAGGAGAAGAGGGTAGATGAAACAGGATATTCTGATCAACTTGCAATATGCCTAAAGGAAAACAAATAACATATAAAAATGAACTAGATAAAGTATTAGGGCAAGTAAATATTGATTCAGCTGCAGGACTAGATGGAATAGGGTATGTAATGCAGGACCAGATGGAATAGGATATGCAAGGTACAAAAATTTAAGGGATTGCCAAAAATATACATTTTTTAAAAGATTTTGAACGAGTGGTTAAATGAAGCTTTTATGTATAAAGAAATATTTAGTGGAATACTTAAGTTCATATGAAAGAAGGAAGATAGAAAAACTAGAGACTGATAGCACTGAATAATAATGGTTATAAGAGCTTTATGAAAATAATACAAAAGAGATTTGAAGCTAAAATGAAAAATATTATGGAAGATAGCACATATAATATAAAGGGGTAGGGTTGTCAAGAATTATTAATGATAGTCAGAGAAATTGTGGATGATATTGTGAACAGAAAAGAAGATGCAAAATCATGATAGAAGACCTTAAGGCATTTGACACATTTGGGCATGAAATCTTATGGGTAATAATGAAAGAATATAATACAAGTGAGAAAGTTAGGGAATCAGTATATAATAATTGTGATGTCAAAATAATACCCCACCAGACTGCCACCAATTAATATGATGTTCAGATAATATCCCACTGAACTGTCACCAAATAATGTGACGTCCCTTAATATCTTGAGTTGGTAACTAAGGAGCTTCAATCCTCACTACTAACTCCAATATGAGATTGTTACTTAAACAGGAGTACCATTGCACAATTTTCCCCTAACAGCGCAACAGGAACATGTTCTATAGATTGAGACTGGACTGTATACTTCTGTTCACCCCAAATGTAACTTCTTATTACACACTTCAGAACAATATGTCCCAGTTTAAGACATATGACACTCTCACACTTAAAAATAAATTAAATCTTACACATCTAAACACTTTTGTGAAAACCTTACACAGATTCCCAGGTATGTCCCTTCTCCAAAATAATATAGTAATCCTGCCACCAAGAGGTATCCATGTCCCTTTTAAGAACAATTATGAATGTTAAATAGCCAAAACAAATAGTAGCAAATGACCTACGCAGCCAGGCTTTTGGAGTGGCCCTGGGAATTCTCAAAGCAAGTATAAGCACTCTCAAATCACTAAAGAAAAAAACTGATTGACCAGCCACAATGTAAGTTAATAAAAAAATAATATTGAACAAAACTGATTAAAAATATAAAGCAGTAATTCTCAATAAGCTGAGCTCTATCACCAGGAAAATAAAAGCAATACTATAGGATAGAAATCCAACATTCAGAAAAAAACTCTAACCTATCTAACTGATTAGTTATACTTCTCCTTTCTGACTAAATAACGCTGTGCCTGTTTTAAGCTAAATTACTACAACAGAGCAATGGCAGGCTTACAGTTCTTGTTGAGTCCTTTTGGGTATCCACTGCACAGTACATCTGTAACTGTCACTGCTGTAACTGACAACTGACAACTGACTTCTGGCAACTGACCACTAACTGTCTTCAAAGTT
>NW_025049485.1:0-14402 GCF_019279795.1 Protopterus annectens | reverse complement strand
ACACTGTTGGTTGTTAAAAAGAGACAGGTTTTAGACAGGCAAGCTCTAGCCACCCCTATGGTCCTAGGCAGCTATAAATCGAGAGAGAAATTAGAGAGGAAACTCCTGAGCATAACTGAACAATTCCATCTTGGTTTGTGATTTATTTACAAATACTGTCAAAAAGAAGTGCTACTGCGAGCGACCGTAAAGGAATTAATACTTTTGTCTGGCTTATAGAACCTGTATGGTCAGAACAACTTACTGTGCTTTATTTAGTTGTATATTGCTGGTGTGATTTTTTGTGTCATGGAAGATGATTTAAGTTCTCTCTGAATTCTCTGCTTACTGAATGTGATCTTTTCTTTTGTAATATTGCACTCATTTGAAGCTGAGTATGGATTCCTTAAACGAGTATGCAATTAATGATTTGCTAATGGACAAATATCTTTTACAGTGTAATAAATGCTATGCATATTTAAAGACAACAGCTGATAACACTGGTGATCTGTGTTCCTCGTGTCAAAAGATGGATGATTTGCTTACCACTGTTAGATGTAAATCTAGACTTGATGATTACACTTGTGTGACTGGCATGGCTTGGAGAACTGTTGTTTCATAAATTAATAATTGGACTGATTAAATAATGTTACACATTGAACAAACAGAATAAATTATAGAAATGATGCATCTATTTTCAGCAAAGATCATTCAACCCCTATGAAACAAGACAATGCCACTGACAACTCTGGAATTCTGGATGCAAGTATTCAGCTGAGGATTCAGAGTATTTAGAAGGAAACAAAAAAAGAAAGGAAGGAAGAAGTTCACAACAAATAAGGAAGAAAAAGAAACTGATTAATGACAGTAAAGAACAAAAAAGCAAGGCCGTTGGAAAAATCTTCTTCTATTTATACTCTAATATGGCAAAGCACTTTTCATCTCTACAATGACAAACTTCATCAGGTTTGTCATTGTACAGATGAAAAGCACTTCCCCATATTAAAGTTTAAATAGAAGAAGATTTTGCAAGGAGCCTTGCTTTTTGTTTTATTCAGTTTGTTAGTATTTTCCTCTTTTTAGTAATGACTGTAAAGGAAAGAGAATACGTAGTACAAAGGACACTGCTTTGTTATGTAACACACAGGTTACAGGAAATGATCAGAAAACCTTCAGTCTACAGAAAAAGTACAGTTTTGTACCTACCATAAATGTAGATGTTCGAGGATCCACATTGCTGCAGTCCTAACTATTGGGTAGTCCGTTGTCCAGTCGGCCCGAATACCAAAGTATATGGCTGACGTCGGTCAAGGCGCATTAGACTGACGTCAGTACGTCAGGGTACTAATGCGCATGACCGACGTCATATCCTCAGTCTTTTCTTGCCCCAGATGTCAGAAGACCCTAAAAAGACAAGGCCAAAACCAAAAACTCCAAACATACCTGCACCAAAAATATGTACAATATATATATACAAAATTACCAGAATACAACCTCACCTACACAACCACCCCTAAACACAGAGGGGAAGGAGGGAGGGTAAATTGGACTGCAGCAATGTGGATCCTCGAACATCTACATTTATGGTAGGTACAAAACTGTACTATGTTCTTCATTCCACATTGCTGCAGTCCTAACTATTGGGTAGAATCCCAAAGCAGAGGTAAGGGAGGCTGGCAAATCATAAGGAAGCAGGAGCTGACAACATGCCTTGCAAAATAGCTGTGGCAAAACCAGCCCTAGACTTAGAGTAGAGAGGAAGGTGATAATGCTTAGAGAAAGTATGCACTGAACTCCAAGTAGCTGCCTCCAAAATATCCTTAGTTGCCACCCCTAAGAAATGCTGTTGAAGTGGCAGTAGCCCTAGTGGAATGAGGCCTAATCCCAGCTGGAATCTCCTTGCCATGATGGGAATAACAAAATGCAATGCAAAACCCAATCCACCTAGAAATAGTTTGTTTTGACACAGGCTTGCCCTGCGAACTCAAAGCAAAAGAAACAAACAACTGCTGAGACTGCCTAAAATCCTTAGTCCTGCTTAAATAATAACGCAATTGCCTGTGTACATCTAAAGTGTGCAAAATCTCTTCCCATTTATTTTGGGGATCTGCATAAAAAGTAGGCAAATGAATAGTTTGGTTTAAAGCCACACTAGAAACCACCTTAGGCATAAAGGAAGGATTAGTACGTAATGATACCCTATCCTTATGAAAATCAAAAGGCTCAACCGCCATAAGGGCCTGCAACTCAGAAACCCTTCTTGCAGAAGTAATGGCCAACAAAAAGCAGTCTTCCATGACAAGTATTTCAATTCAGCAGTGGTAGCAAGAGGCTCAAAAGGTTGTAGAGTAAGTTTCTCCAACACAAAATTGAGATCCCAAGCAGGAGTAGGAGCTCTCATTGGGGGTCTTATATTCTTTGCCCTCTAAGAAATTGCTTGAACAAAGGATGTGAAAACAATGGTGGGTCACAATCATAGTGAGCTGAAATTGCTGCAGCATGAATCTTAATGGAAGAGAAAGACAAACCTTTGTCCAATAACTCAGTAAGATATTGAAGAGCCACACTCAAATTAGGCTCAGAAATCTCCAAATTCTTTGCTGCAGTCCAAAATAAAAATCTCTTCCATTTTTCATGCGTACACTTTCCTTGTACTAGGTCTTCTGGCTTCCATAATCACATTTAAAACTTGTTGAGGAAGTTGAGACCTGCTGTCCTTCAAAACAGAATATGCCAGGCTGTTAGATGAAGAGAGTGAAGCTTGACATTGAGCAGATGACCGTCCCTCTGAGACAACAGGTGTGGAATCAAGGGTAAAGGCCATGGAGGCTTCCTTACCAGACTCCTCAGTAATGGGTACCAGTGCTGCCGAGGCCAATCTGGAGCTATTAAAATCATCCTTGGCTTGTCTTGTCTGACCTTTAGAAGCACCTTTGGGAGAAGAGGCAGAGGTGGAAAAGCATACACATGAAGATTTTTCCAACTGAAAGAAAGAGCATCCACTTTCCAAGCTGTGTGATGAAACCTCTTTGTGCAAAACTTTGGCAGCTGGTGGTTTAGTGGAGAAGCAAACAGATCTATGTCTGGAGTTCCCCATGACACTGTCAATTTTTGAAATACATGAAGATCCAGTTTCCACTCGTGGGGATCCATGATTTGTCTGCTTAACACATCTGCTAAGGAGTTCTGTGCTCGGCAGAAACCTTGCCTGAAGAGTTAGTTGCAAGCTGAGCGCAGTCTCCCATAAAATCATTGCTTGCCTGCACAATGGGTAAGAATGTGTTCCCCCTTGTTTGTTGATGTACCACATGACAGTTGTGTTGTCTGTTAGAATCAACACCTGCCCTGGAAGAAGTAACTCCTTGAAAGCCATTAATGCAAACTGGACTGCTAACATCTCTTTCATGTTGACATGTAGATGCTGTAGTCTGGCAGGCCACTTGTCTTGTATCCACTTTCCATTTAGATGAGCTCCCCAAGCAATGTCTGAGGCATCTGTCGTTAGAATCTGACTCGCCTCTGGCCGGGTCACAGAGAGTCCCTTGTTTAGGTGACATTCCTGAGCCCACCACAAAATTCCTTTTGAATGCAAGGTATTATTTGAATGACAGTGTCCAAATCCTGGCAGTGCTGTGTCCATACATTTTGAGATACCATTGCAGCTTCCTCATATGCAGTTTGGCATTGGGAAGCACCAGAATACAAGATGCCATGAACCCTAAGGCTTGAAGGACTGTCCTTGCAGTCAGCCCGGACTGAAGAGATAGTTGATGGAAGTAACTGGAAAGATTCTTTTGTTTGTCCGGGGTTAAAAAGGCCATCTGGGCTGCTGTATTCAGTCTCACACCCAGAAAGCACATGTCTTGAGAGGGTACTAGACTGGACTTTATTTCGTTCACAGAATACCCTAGGCATCTTAGCACTGCTATCACATATTCCAAATGCTGTAGAAGGTCTTCCTTTTCTTGAGCCAGAATCAGGCAGTCGTCCAAGTAAGGATAGATTTGAATTCCTTTTAGCCTGAAGTAAGCTATCACTGGAGCCAGAACCTTTGTGAATACTCTGGGCAGTAGATAAGCCAAAGGGCAATGCAGAGAACTGATAATGAGAATTTCCAGCTCGAAAATGCAGATACTTCCTGCAACTTAGTCTTATAGGCACATGAAGGTAAGCTTCCTTGAGATCTAAAGTTACCATCCAGTGATCTTTGCCCAGCAGAGGTAAAGCTGTTGTAACGTCCAACATTTTGAACTTGGGAATGTCCAGATAAGTGTTGAGGATAGATAAATCCAAAATTGGTCTCCACGTGTTCCCCTTCTTGGTACTAGGAACAGGCGAGAATAAAATCCTAGGCCCCTTTCTGGCACAGGAACTGGCTGAATGGCCCCTATTTGGAGCAACAGAGAAATTTGCTTGTGAGCCTCTGTTCTTTGTAGAGGAGGAATGTCTGGCATGCCTTTGAAAGGAGGCAAGGTATGGAAATAAAACCTGTAACCGTGGTGAATGATATCCAGAACCCATCTGTCTTGGGTAATTAAATCCCAATTTTCTTTGAAAAGAGACAGCCTTCCTCCCAAAGGTGCTGCCAGGCGAGAATGTACTGGCAGCTGAAAAGGCAGGTCATTGGGTCTGTTTCTGATAGGACTGACCCCTGCCCTCACCAGAAGTCTGAGCAGGTGAACTCCCAGTTCTAGGCCTAAAAGAACCTTGAGCTCTGCCCCTACCACGTCTAGACCTACCCCTAGACTGGGAATCATAAGCAGGATATGTCCATCCCTTAGTAGGCCAATTTCTACTAAACTTGGAGGCTGCACCTGCAAAAATCCTTAACAGTTTGCATAGACTTAGCCTTGTCCTCCATTTTCTTTAAAACTGCTTCCACAGGCGAACCAAACAACACATCAGACTGTAAAGGAGCATCCAAAATCCTTGTCTTAACATGCTCAGCTAAATTTTGATCCCTCAACCAGGCGTGCCTCGAAGAACAGAACCAGTGGCAGCCACCCTCGAGGAGGCCTGCACAGCATCAAAACCACACTGCAAGGAATGCTTACCCACCTGTTCAGACACATGAACTAAATCCTGCAACTCTTTACACTCAATACCTTCAGCCAGAGCATCCACCTTAGACTTCAATTGTGAAAGGAGATAATTCTGATATTTTAACATATGAAACTGACAATTCAACGCCCTCATGGCTAAAGTGGAAGAAGTATACACTTTCTTTCCCCATCTATCCAAAGCCCTTGCCTCTTTATCAGGAGGAACAGGATTTTTAACAACAGAAGCCTTCACACCTTTAGGCCCCTGAGAGACAGTTTCGGGTCTGCCCTAGGACTCTTAAAAAGATACTTATGGGCTTCAGGCACCCTATAGTACCTATCCGGTTTAACTGGGGCAGGAGGCAAAGAATCAGGATTCAGGGAAGCCTCTGCAAAACATCTTCTACCACATTCAGAACAGGAGGTATAGCTAAAGGCCTATGCTGGGGTAAAACAAGAATTCCCTAAGCCTCTTCCTGGAATCAGAGAAATCTTGACCTTCCCATTTAAAATGCTCCCTCATGGAATGCAGAGTCTCTGAAAATGAAAAATCCTCAGGAGGCGAAGCTGAAGGAGTAGAATCATCCACATCAGAATCAGAATAAGGAGGATACTCCTGCAAGTCTTCAGCCCGAAGACTCAGAAGCCTCGAACATTGCTCAAAACTCTCAAACTCAGGTTCCACCCTAGGCCTCTTATCAGGAGGGGGCATAGAACCTCTAATCATAGTAATCAAATCCTCTGCCATTTTTAGCATATGCTTCTTAGGCAAAGACCCTGAAACACTTGGAGAAACCCCCACTGAAGCTAAACTAGGCCTGCCTCTTAAGGAAGCCTTGGAAACAGAAGGGAGGCCCTAACCACCTTAGGGAAGAGAGGGAAGAACAGCCACCTGAGAAGCCCCTTCAGCCTGGCCTACTTCCTGAGAGGACACATCCTGTAACAGTAAAGTTTCTCCCTGAGACTCCAAAGAAACTCCTGGCAGAACCTCCGGCTCCACTGAGTTCTAAAGAACCGACGCTCGGGACTGTCGGTTCTTCCACTCTAGGCTTCGCTGCTTTGTCCTTGCGCTTTTTGGCGCGGCGTCGGAGCATCCGATGGCATTTTATAATTACAACGCTTCCCAAACACTAACCTGGCACAGTCTAACCTTCTCTTAATAGTGCGTTTGTTAAATCTAGCACAAGAGCGGCATCCAACAACGTCGTGCTCAGGCCCTAAACAAGGTATACACAAAGTATGGTAATCCCTATGAGGTATCTGTTTCCCACAAGGAATACAGTTATTCACTTATTCTCAGACCCGGTTAAATACTGAGCCAAGAAAAACAAAAATATTCCCCAACGGTACTTAGCCAACTTTGATTCGGTCTGAAACTCTGACTTCAGAAACTTTCAGAACGCCAACCTGCACTACATAAAAGTACAGTTTGTACCTACCATAAATGTAGATGTTCGAGGATTCCATTGCTGCAGTCCTTACTATTGGGTATAGTCCGCATCCAGTCGGCCCGAATACCAGAGTATAAGGCTGACGTCGGTCAGGCGCAGACTGACGTCCAGTACGTCCAGGGTACTAATGCGCATGACCGGCGTCATATCCTCAGTCTTTTCTTGCCCCAGATGTCAGAAGACCCTAAAAGACAAGGCCCAAAATACCTGCACCAAAACATGAACAATATATACAAAAATATAAGCAGGTAAACTCACCTACACAACCACCCCTAAACACAGAGGGGAAGGAGGAGGTAAATTGGACTGCAGCAATGGAATCCTCGAACATCTACATTTATGGTAGGTACAAAACTGTACTATGTTCTTCGTTTTCCATTGCTGCAGTCCTTACTATTGGGTAGAATCCCAAAGCAGAGGTAAGGGAGGCTGGCAAATCATAAAGAAGCAGGAGCTGACAACATGCCTTGCAAAACAGCTGTGGCAAAACCAGCCCTAGACTTAGAGTAGATAGGAAGGTGATAATGCTTAGAGAAAGTATGCACTGAACTCCAAGTAGCTGCTTCCAAAATATCCTTAGTTGCCACCCCGTAGAAATGCTGTTGAAGTGGCAGTAGCCCTAGTGGAATGAGGCCTAATCCCAGCTGGAACCTCCTTGCCATGATGGGAATAACAAATGCAATGCAAAAGCCAATCCACCTAGAAATAGTTTGTTTTGACACAGGCTTGCCCTGCTTAACTCAAAGCAAAAGAAACAAACAACTGCTGAGACTGCCTAAAATCCTTAGTCCTGCTTAAGTAATAACGCAATTGCCTGTGTACATCTAAAGTATGCAAAATCTTTTCCCTTTATTTTGGGGGTCTGCATAAAAAGTAGGCAAATGAATAGTTTGGTTTAAGGCCACACTAGAAACCACCTTAGGCATAAAGGAAGGATTAGTGCGTAATGATACCCTATCCTTATGGAAAATCAAAAGGGCTCGACTGCCATAAGGGCCTGCAACTCAGACACCCTTCTTGCAGAAGTAATAGCCAACAAAAAGCAGTCTTCCATGACAAATATTTCAATTCAGCAGTAGCCGAGGCTCAAAGGTTGTAGAGTGAGTTTTCCAACACAAAATTGAGATCCCAAGCAGGAGTAGGAGCTCTACGGGGGTCTTATATTTTGCCCCTCTAAGAAACTGCTTGAACAAAGGATCTGAAAACAATGGTGGGTCACAATCATAGTGAGCTGAGATTGCTGCAGCATGAACCTTAATGGAAGAAGGAAAGACCCTTGTCCAGTAACTCAGTAAGATATTGAAGAGCCATACTCAAATTAGGCTCAGAAATCTCCAAATTCTTTGCTTTACTCCAAAATAAAAATCTCTTCCATTTTGCTACACTTTCCTTGTACTAGGTCTTCTAGCTTCCTAATCACATTTAAAACTTGTTGAGGAAGTTGAGACCTGCTGTGTTTCAACACAGAATATGCCAGGCTGTCAGATGAAGAGAGTGAAGCTTGACATTGAGCAGATGACCGTCCTGCTGGGATAACAGATGTGGAATCAAAGGTTAAGGCCATGGAGGCTTCTTTACCAGACTCCGTGAGTAGGGTACCAGTGTTGCCAAGGCCAATCTGGAGCTATCAAAATCATCCTTGGCCTGTCCTGTCTGACCTTTAACAGTACCTTTGGAAGAAGAGGCAGAGGTGGAAAGGCATACACATGAAGGTTTGTCCAACTGAAAGACAGAGCATCCACTTTCCAAGCTGTGTGATGAAACCCCTTTGTGCAAAACTGTGGCAGCTGGTGGTTTAGTGGAGAAGCGAACAGATCTATGTCTGGAGTTCCCCATGACACTGTCAATTTCTGAAATACATGAAGATCCAGTTTCCACTTGTGGGGATCCATGATTTGTCTGCTTAACACATCTGCTAAGGAGTTCTGTGCTCCTGGCAGAAACCTTGCCTGAAGAGTTAGGTGCAAGCGTAGCGCAGTCTCCCATAAAATCATCGCTTGCCTGCATAGAGGATAAGAATGTGTTCCCCCTTGTTTGTTGAAGTACCACATGACAGTTGTGTTGTCTGTTAGAATCAACACCTGCCCTGGAAGAAGTAACTCCTTGAAAGCCAGCAATGCTAACTGGACTGCTAACATCTCCTTCATGTTGATATGTAGATGCTGTAGTCTGGCAGGCCACTTGTCTTGTATCCACTTTCCATGTAGATGAGCTCCCCAAGCAATGTCTGAGGCATCTGTCGGTAAAATCTGACTCGCCTCTGGCGGGTCACAGAGAGTCCCTTGTTTAGGTGACATTCCTGAGCCCACCACAAAATTCTCTTGAAGGCAAGGTATTATTTGAATGACAGTGTCTAAATCCTGGCAGTGCTGTGTCCATACATTTTGAGATACCATTGTAACTTCCTCATATGCAGTTTGGCAGTGGGAAGCACCAGAATACAAGATGCCATGAACCCTAATGCTTGAAGGACTGTCTCTGCAGTCAACACGGACTGATGAGATAGTTGATGGAAGTAAAGTGATAGACTCCTTTGTTTGTCCGGGGTTAAAAGGCCATCTGGGCTGCTGTATTCAGTCTCACACCCAGAAAGCACATGTCTTGAGAGGGTACTAGACTGGACTTTATTTCGTTCACAGAATACCCTAGGCATCTTAGCACTGCTATAAGATATTCCAGATGCTGTAGAAGGTCTTCCTTTCTTGAGCCAGAATCAGGCAGTCGTCTAAATAAGGATAGATTTGAAGTCCTTGTAGCCTGAAGTAAGCTATCACTGGAGCCAGAACCTTTGTGAATACTCTGAAACAAGCAGTAGATAAGCCAAAGGGCAATGCAGAGAACTGATAATGAGAATTCCAAGCTCGAAACCGCATGATACTTCCTGTAACTTAGCCTGAAAGGCACATGAAGGTAAGCTTCCTTGAGATCTAAAGTTACCATCCAGTGATCTTTGCCGAGCAGGGGTAAAAGCTGTTGTAACGTCAAAATCTTGAACTTGGGAATGTCCAGATAAGTGTTGAGGAGAGATAAATCCAAAAGCAGTCTCCACGTGTTCCCCTTTGGTACTAGGAACATGCGAGAATAAAATCCTAGGCCCTTTCTGATACAGGGACTGGCTGAATGATGTCCAACACCCATCTGTCTTGAGTAATTAAATCCCAATTTTCTTTGAAAAGAGACAGTCGTCCTTCAAAGGAGCTGCCAGGCGAGAATCTACTGGCAGCTGAAAAGGCAGGTCATTGGGTCTGTTTACGAAGGACTGACCCCTGCCCTCACCAGAAGTCTGAGCAGGTGAACTCCTGTTCTAGGCCTAAAAGAACCTTGAGCCCTGCCCTACCACGTCCTAGACCTACCCTAGACTGGGAATCATAAGCAGGATATGTCCTTAGCAGGCCAATTTCTACTAAACTTGGTGGCTGTACCTGCAAAAAATCTTTAACAGTTTGCATAGACTTAGCTTTGTCCTCCATTTTCTTTAAAACTGCTTCCACAGGTGAACCAAACAACACATCAGACTGTAAAGGAGCATCCAAAATCCGTGTCTTAACATGCTCAGCCAATTTTGATCCCTCAACCAGGCATGCCTGCGAAGAACAGAACTAGTGGCAGCCACCCCGAGGAGGCCTGCACAGCATCAAAACCACATTGCAAAGAATGCTTGCCCACTTGTTCAGACACATAAACTAAATCCAGCAAGTCTTTACAATCAATACCTTCCGCCAAAGCATCCACCTTAGATTTCAATTGTGAAAGGAGATAATTTTGATATTTCAGCATGTGAAACTGACAATTCAACGCCCTCATGGCTAGAGTGGAAGAAGTATACACTTTCTTACCCACCTATCTACGCCCTTGCCTCTTTGTCAGTGGGAACAGGATTTTTTTAACCACAGAGGCCTTAACACCTTTAGGCCCCTGAGAAACAGTTTCTGGGTCCGCCCTAGGACTCTTAAACAAATACTTATGAGCTTGGCACCCTATAGTACCTATCAGGTTTAACAGGAGCAGGAGGCAAAGAATCAGGGTTCAGGAAGCCTCTGCAAAAACATCTTCCACCACATTCAACACAGGAGGTATAGCTAAGGGCCTATGCTGGGGTAAAACAAGAATTCCCTAAGTCTCTTCCTGGAATCAGAGTAATCCTGGCCTTCCCATTTAAAGTGCTCCTCATGGAGGCAGAGTCTCTGAAAATGAAAAATCCTCAGGAGGAGAAGCCAAGGAGTGGCATCATCCACATCAGAATCAGAATAATGAGGATACTCCTGCAAATCTTCCGCAGAAGACTCAGAAGCCCCCTGAACCCTGTTCAAAACTGTCAAACTCTGGTTCCACTCTAGGCCTCTTATCAGGAGGGCCCATAGCACCTCTAATCATAGTAATCAAATCTTCTGCCATTTTAAGCATATGTTTCTTAGGCACAGAACCCGAAGGCTAGGAAGCCCCTACTGAAGCTGAAGTTGGCCTACCTCTAAAAGAAGTTTTGGCAACAGAAGGAGAGGCTCTAACTACTTTGGGAAGAGAGGAAGAATAGTTACCTGAGAAGCCCCTCAGCCTGGCCTGCCTCCTGAGAGGGTACATCCTGTAAAAGTAAAGTTTCTGCCTGAGATTCCATAGAAACTCCTGGCAAAACCTCTGGCTCCACTGAGCCATCTAAAGAACCGGCGTCCGGGACTGCGGTTCATCAACCCTAGGCTGTTTTGTCCTGCGCTTCTTGGCCGAAGCGGGCGTCGGAGCATCCGGCGGCATTTATAATGCAACGCTTCCCAAACACTAATCTGGCACAGTCTAACCTCCTCTTAATAGTGCGTTTGTTAAACCTAGCACAAGAGCGGCAACCAACAACGTCGTGCTCAGGCCCTAAACAAGGTATACACAATGTATGGTAATCCCTATGAGGTCTTTGTTGCCCACAAGAAATACAGTTATTCACTTTTTCTGACATCCGGGTAAATACTGAGGCAAGAAAAACAAAATGTTCCCAACGGGTACTTAGCCAACTCTGATTCGGTCTGAAACTCGGTTTGAAATATTTCAGAACGCCAACCTGCACTCGCATATCTGCTTCTGCATCGGACCACGCAAAAGACTGAGGATATGGCGCGGTCATGCGATTAGTACCCTGGCGTACTGGCGTCAGTCTAATGCGCCCTGAACGTCAGCCTTATACTCTGGTATTCGGGCCGACTGGATGCGGACTATACCCAATAGTAAGGACTGCAGCAATGGAAAACGAAGAACATCTGCTTCTGCATCGGACCATGCGGCAAAAAAGACTGAGGATATGACGTCGGTCATGCGCATTAGTACCCTGACGTACTGACGTCAGTCTAATGCGCCTTGACCGACGTCAGCCATATACTTTGGTATTCGGGCCGACTGGACAGCGGACTACCCAATAGTTAGGACTGCAGCAATGTGGAATGAAGAACATCGGAATCATCTTAACAACGGAGAAAGCAGAAAACAGAGGCAAGGGGCAGGTGAAAAGGAAGAAACCAAAACTGAACATGGAAGGATTGAAGAACGTTACTGTAAGAAAAAAGAAGTGAAAGACAGACACCGACTACATGACTCAAGCTGTGGATTTACAACACCAGCTGGATAAGAATTTAATACACAATGAAAACAACAGGATTAATAAGACTAATAGTGATGAAGATCTATCCTTCGTAACAATTGCTAGAGCAGATATTACTGTATTAGAAGCTGAAGATTCTTCAGAGCTGGCCAGCAAAGACATTCTTGTGATTGGAGATGCAATTATTAGAGGGACTGATACGTATATTTGCAGAGATGATAATGAACATCGAATAGTGTTATGTTTGCCAGGACCAAAAATAGAAAATGTGAGACAAGCCTTGGAACACCTTTATATAAGGAAGTATGGATCTGTTTTTATTCATGTTGGTACAAATGATGTCACCCGCAAGGATTCTCTGACTGTTAGTAGGGAACTGACAGCCCTCTTAGATAGTATTGCTTGTACTGGTGTTAGAATGTATTCTTCACAAATCACCTATAGAAAGGATAGTCAAGTCACTGTGAATGAAAATATTTTTTTGGGTAAATACCTACATGGAAAAAATGTCCCGTTTAAAAAAATGGAAAAGCGTAGAGCATCCAAGCATTGTTTTGGGCACACATGTTCAGACAGGATGGTGTGTGTTTGTCTAGATCAGGGAAGAGAATTTTTGCAGCAGATATTTTGCAATATTTGACAAACACTAGGCAGGATTTTTGCCATGCTGAAAATTTAACAGCTGAGAGATAGCAACATTTGATGCATCTCTGATGGTTGTTAATGCTAGGAGCATTAATAATAAGTTTTTTTTATTGGAAAATTTGCTATGTTACCACAAGATTGATGTTGTTGCTGTTTGTGAAACATCGTTAAAGAACAATGACTACAAACCAGTTCTGTCAGGGTATAAATGTTTTTACTGCAACAGACATTCTAACAAAAAAATCAAGTGGCGGTGTTATGACAGGGATTAAAGATGCTTATGAGACCTGTGATTATTACATGTTCAGTGATAACACCAACACTATAGACTGTGTAACTGACAACACATACAACAATTGTTGGAGTGTATAGACCACCAAAGTCAAGTGCAGATGACCTACAGGAATTCATACATTTCTTGCATGAAACGCAGGAGGGAAGAATATTATTAGCTGGGAACTTATATTTACCAGAAACAGATTGGAATAATTATGATTATATAACGTTAGTAAGGAAATTATTCACAGGTTATATTCAGAAACAACAATTGCTTCAGATTCTTCAGAGGAGATGAAACATACTAGACATTATTTGTGTTCCCAAATAAATTACTGCAACTTCAAGTCAAGTTTTACCACCATTGATGTGCAGTGATCATTGGGTTATTAAGGTTAATTTGTTGCTAGATAATGCTGCCAGTCTGAAATCTAAACCAATGCACAGCAGGTTAATTACAGATTATATGGAAGTTACCATGTAAAACTAACTAGAGTGAGGTGTTCAGTTGAAAAACTGCAGGTGGAATTTTGAAAGAGAAATTGTTTGAGTGCAAAAAAAAAAAAATCAAAAAAATGTTTGCCATCAGGATCTATGCATACAACATCAGGCAGATATATTTCTATAAGAACAAGATATCTGATTTAGGTGAGAGACAAAAAAATATAAGAAATGGAAGAGAGGTCGAACTACAACTTTGAAAGGTGAAATAAACAAGCTGGACAAACAGATTAAACATAGTGTGAGCCAAGATAAAGAAAATTTTGAATAAAATGTATATAAAGATATTAAGCATAATAGGCAACCTTTTATAGATACACAAGATGTGGAAGGAGTAAAGACACACAAACTGATAAATTGTGTTCAGATTCTAAAATTTATTCTTACACACAGGAGATTATAGATATATTTACAAAATCTTATGCAAAACAGGTTGGCTCCACAAAAACGGGTGGTAAGTTGTCCTAGTGACATCCAGGTAACCCCAAATTTAGGCCCTTTTGAGTGCCCCTTTCCCAAGACTAATTTTTATGAGGTTCCAGCCCTACAAACCTTAAAGGTATGATTCATGACAAAAGATGTCTGCAAAAAATAAAAACCCCTTTACCAAATTTTCCCCCCCCCAAAAGGAAAAAAAAAAAAAAAAAAAAAAAAAAAAAAAAAAAAAAAAGAAGAAAAAAAAAAAAAAAAAAAAAAAAAAAATTTTTTTTTTTTTTTTTTTTTTTTTTTTTTTTTTTTTTTTTTTTTTTTTTTTTTTTTGGGGTTATATTGCCCCGATTTAAAAAAATAACCCCCTTCAAAAACTTTTAAACATAAAAAATTTTAGAATTTTTGGTTTAGGGCCCCTAAAATTGAAAAAAGGGTTAAATAAAAATTTAAAAAAAACAGGGAAAAAAACAGTTTGGGGAAATTTTGGGGAAAATTTGGTTT
>NW_025049484.1:0-14911 GCF_019279795.1 Protopterus annectens | reverse complement strand
GTCACAACAATTTTCAACATACTTCTCTTTCAAATACTTAAAATGAAATTCAGATTTTCTTCCAGGCATTTAAATCTCTTCTTGTTGGATTTCAGGTTTAGTCTCACTTATGTATTTTCCTTGACTTGTTATTGTTTGACAAAGGTATATGAACTTATCCAGAATTAACTCATTTCCTCCATTACAAAAAAATTAAGTTACAGCACTTAAAAATGCCTACTATACCAATGAAATAGTGAATTAATAAGTATATATACTGACAGATATTCTGCAGCTGGAAGATTCAAATACAAAAAGCATATTAAATGCAGTTTACTCAAGAAGTGCTTATGCACAGTAGACACACAGAAGGATCAGAAGGGACTTGAGCAACATAAATTTATTCAGTAAAAAAAGAAGAAAGAAATACAGCTACATGATATCAACACTGTATGACTGCAGCCTGCTGAGAAGGACATGAACCAGTTAATTCCCTGCTCATTCTGCATGATCAGCTTTTACTGTAATAATTCTAATCACTTCACTATCAGTCTGTTTAATAGCAATCTAGTGCTCCTGACAGAAATCTTTCTGTATTTTTTTCACAAAGTGAAATGAATGAAATGCAATATTTCAATAGTCATTAAAACATATTTAATACAAAACCATTAAAACCAGTTTCTTTTTCACATGGTATTTTAGTAACACATTGCTTGCTGGTTATAAATAATACACTACTTACAGATTACTCCTGCAATTACAACAAGGAGAAGGAGAGCAAGTGGCACAAGCTTCATGGTGGAGTTCAGTCTTCAGCAAAGTATCAATTCTGTCTTTCAAGCAAACTCTCTTATTTATTGTCTTGAAGAAGAAACCACAAACACAGAAATAAGGAAGTGATATGGTGACTCCATATCCTGTATAACTGGCAATTCCACAGAGATTTCCTTAAATGGCAATATGGCATGAATCACATGTAATAAAACATTTATCATGTTCATCGTTTATCAACAAATATTTGTCTCTTTTAACATTCCCCATAACATTATGTAGCTAATATACACGTTTGCTGCTGGGAACACAAATATCATAGTGTAATGGGTGTCATACTCATTAACACTATGGTTGTACTAATCACTCACAGATGTACATATAAAGTATTTGGTGGTGCTTTATAGAGATAGCTGTCTGGGAGTAAGGTTATGCTATCATCTGTCAGTCCCCCTCTTTTTTGATTTACCACAAAATTTACAGATATTTGTCTCTTTTGTCTTATTATGTGTGGCTTCCTAGGTGTAATTGCTGGATTCTGGAAATACAGTGCCGTTTTTATTTCCATATGCCAATTATAGGAAATCTCAGGTGAATCAGCACCCTTTCAGTGAATATAAATACCAACATATAATTTCTGAACCTATTTCCTTTCAATGACAGAAGAAGTCTACATTGATGTCCTTTACTCTTTTATACTATTCAAACTGACCCTGTATCTTTTTTTCTTTATTTCCCCTTTATGCATTTTTAACTATATGTTATTAGAAATTAGGTTTTTATTATTGAGTGTAGTGTGACTAGTAATTATACTCAAACAGCAACATGCCATGTTTGTCTGAAATACTTCCCTTTGAATCCTCCAACACAAACGTGGGGAACAACTCCCCTCATTGCACTGTAGTGCTAGATTTATATGCATACATATATGTGTAGGTACACATGTATGTAGTACATTTGCTGACTGGGATTGAATAAATGTGAAGTATTATTATAAGGGGGGAGCCCCAGGGACAAAGGTTCCACTGCAAAAAAAAAAAAAAACTCAATGAGCTCACTTTTATGTATGAATAAAATGATATATTAGAATAAACTGTCATGTGCAAGGAGTCCTATTGTGACCTTTATAAGTCTGATATCCTGTCAAGAGATGTATAAAAATAAAATGTAATAAAGACAATAAATAAAACATGTATTATACATATCAAAGTATATCTGAACACATTCAAGAGCAGATTGCTAAGACTGTGGTTGATTTCTAAAGTTGTTCACTATAGTATAAAATTTTGTTTTAATTATAGTATTGATCCAGTGAAGAGAGTTACATGTAATGTCTGCACAGTTGAATTCTATAGTCTGAACATCAGCATTTTTATATTTCATTATTTTGAGGCTTTGGAATTGTAGTCTTGGTAAAATGTAATTCAGGATTTTCAGTTTTTGGTGTTTAAAAGTAGAGCCCCACTGAGGAGGGTGGATTCATACCTCTAAATTTCTGTTGTGAAGATTTCAGGATAAAGTCAGGAGGAAGAGATCGACAACACCTGAGAGAAATTTTAAATATCTTATTCAGAGACACTTAAAAGGTTAATAGAGGAACAGGTCTACCATCCCAAAGCAGTTTTGGAACAATAAGAAGAATGAAACTGTAATGTCTGGCAGTATTGACTGAATGAAACTCTAATGTCTGACAGTATTGACTGAATGAAACTCTAATGTCTGTCAGTACTGACTGAATGAAACTCTAATGTCTGACAGTATTGACTGAATGAAACTCTAATGTCTGGCAGTACTGACTGAATGAAACTCTAATGTCTGGCAGTATTGACTGAATGAAACTAATATCTGGCAGTATTGACTGAATGAAACTCTAATGTCTGGCAGTACTGACTGAATGAAACTCTATGTCTGGCAGCATTGACTGAATAAAACTCTAATGTCTGGCAGTATTGACTGAATGAAACTCTTATGTCTGGCAGTATTGACTGAATAAAACTCTAATGTCTGGCAGTATTGTCTGACTGGAATCATCCCTGATTTGCAAGGAATGGGTAAAAAATAAGAGGTTACAGAAGGGGTTTTCTTTAACTTCAGGGACAGGCAAGAAGTATGGCAACGTGTGTGTGTGTGTGTGTGTGTGTGTGTGTGTGTGTGTGTGTGTGTGTGTGTGTGTGTGTGTGTGTGTGTGTGTGTGTGTGTCTGTCTGTGTGTGTGTGTGTGTGTGTGTGTGTGTGTGTGTGTGTGTGTGTGTGTGTGTGTGTGTGTGTGTGTGTGTGTGTGTGTGTCTGTGTGTGTTGTGTCAATGCATTTAAGTGTTTGTGTCTGTGTGAATGAATGTGGGGTGCCTGTGCCAAAGAGATGCATGGCCACTAGAGTTAAAGATGAATACAACAGGAAATGCCGATTAGCACTAGCAGTAGCACCACACAGTTCAGTGACATATAAATTAATCAATAATGAGGTCTTTCCTCATTGAGACTAACATGTTTCTGAATCACCTTTACTACGATCATGCAAACTGTTGCTTTTGACCACAGCAGTTTCTGCAAGCGCAGATTGTTCTCTATAAATCTGGATGTTTCAGGAGCAATAGAACATTTTTTTAGACTTAAATTACTTTTTCAAGGGGAACACCTGAATTTATAGTGATAGTGACTCCAATGCTTATCATCAAAAATAAAGTTTCAAGCACAACCTCATTTATATACTTATTTGTTTGTTTATTTATGCCAATGTGTATACAATGTATGTATATGTTTATACATTGTTTTTTTTTTTTGTTTGCTTGTTCCTAGAACCTGAGCAATATACAAACCAATGGCTTACATTCATTCTAAGTAGTCCTACAAGCAATAATCTCAGAGCAGCAGAGAGCTACTTTAAGAAAATGTATATGCTTATATAGAAGTTATACTTTGATCTGAGTCATTTGATTGTCATATCATAACTAAACAATATTTTTTCATAAATAATCATTTATAGGTTGAGTCATGATGGTCCTTATCAAAATGTGCTATGATATTTTTATGTGCTCTTGTTTATGGTAGGGGAATAGGAAAACACTTAATACCCAGATGTGCAAAAAAGAAGTATTTATACATTTGTCATGATCAGGTTAGTGTTAAGTGAGAGAACTTAATGATAGTTTTCATGCAGTTACCCTGGGCATTTGTAAGGATTTTTTTTAAGTATTTATAGGAAAAAAGTATATAGACTTCAACTATATGGAAGCATTGCTTAAACCATTTAATATCTGAGTGTTTCTGTGTCTTCCAGTTCTGAAAAAATTATAGACCCTAATACAATACAAGGCATTTACTTTTCACTTTTTAGCTTATGACATCCATACAGGACTTCAGATCATCCTTCCTTCTTGTTAATTTCTTTTTTTATAAAATATTAGCCTTTTTCCTCTGTTGATTCTCCTGGTACATTTACATATGTTGCACTGTCTCATAGCTACTGTTTTCTAGGAATATACTTATTATGTCATTTTATTTTCTCTGTCTTTCATTTCTGATAAAGCCTTTGAACAGTTTTCTTCTTTAAATTATTTATATACTGTTTACATCACTGCAAAGATGTATTCTTCAGAACAGTGTATAGTGATGTTATATGGGTCCCTCCAAATGTATGTTGCCATCATTTTCTGTTGATGCCTTTTCTTTTATGCAGTAGTACTACATTAGTCTGTCTAATTGTACTGTTACATTTTGTCCTTTCATTTAGGAGATCTAATATGGCTACTACCATGTCTCTTCCTGCCATTATTGTAGCCACTGCAGCCAATCTAGATAAATGCATTTTTGATGAAATGCTGTTTCCAACAATAATTATTTCAATTCCTGCCACTAATTAATAAGTCAAGCTTCTGAATTTTCCCCAGCATGTGTTTGTATTTTTTAGCTTGGATACAACACTGACCCACATAGACCATTTTCAGACTCAACCTCATCTCTTCTCATCCCCAAGACTGACCAGTATTTTTCTGGTAGACTGATCTCTGCTATACCAAATTACTTTATGTGTATAAGCAATGTCACATGTACATTTGGTGCATCACAAATCCTCAGAAGAGAGAACATGTTTATTTCAGACACAACAGGGCCTCGACATATCTTCTGACTCTTACACAATCTGACATTGTGCTTATTTTGGAGGGTACTATCTACATGAACTAGAAAACTTTACTTTCTTCTTAAACACTGGTTGGAGAAAGAGTTTTTGATTCTCACATCTGTGGAGAAGCCAAAAGAAGGATGAATTCTATGAGTAGAAAGCACTTTAATGAAGTCAAGTGACACATACAGAGGAGCAGATGAAAGCCCATGATTAAGTCATGGAAGAGGAAAGTAAAATGTGTGCCTTGAGTGAGACATGCACCCATGTCCATTTGCAATCATGTTTAAATGCGGGTGATAAAAGTTTTGTGTTGAAGTCTCGGTTGATGGCCTACATATATTTTCCTTACTTCATGCATGATGAGGCATAAAAATGTTTGTGTGTGTGTGTGTGTGTGTGTGTGTGTGTGTGTGTGTGTGTGTGTGTGTGTGTGTGTGTGTGTGTGTGTGTGTGTGTGTGTGTGTGTGTGTGTGTGCGTGTTTATGTGTGTGTTTTCTGATGTTATAATAATGTTCTAATTACTCTTAGCTGAAAGGGAAATGTAAAATGAACAAGGTGGTTAATTCCAATAATTATTTATTACCTGATTAAATATTAGTAACTGACTTTAGCACTCTAACAGAACAGTTTGCAATTTTTTGAAAATCTGTGTGGGGAGCTACTTTAAATACTGATACTAAAATGGATAAAATTGGGGAGACATTTTTCCCCTCATTTAAATTCACAGATGGTTAAATGAGCTCTGGGAAACATAAAACCTGATTCAGCATTAGGACCAGATGGAATCAATGGCCTGTTTCTGTCTTCTATTAAGAATGGTATTGTGAGCACCCGGCTTTATTTATTTTAACAAACCTTGGAGATAGTCCCCTTAAAATAGAAAAGTGTTTAAGTTGTCTGTATTAACAGGGAAGGTAAAATATCTGTTATGAAAAACTGTAGGCCTATCTGTTTGGCCAACATTATAGAAAAGAAAAGAGTTTTGAAAGAGTTTTGGTTTCACTAATGTTGAATAAAGATGAATGATTATATTATGGTATGCATTGATATGGCATTTCCTCATGAAGATCAGCCATTACTAATCTTTTTTGTTTACTCAAATGATTTTTATTTTGATGAAATAACACAATAATTTAATACATTCATAATATTCAATAACTATTTACAGTATTTACATTCAGCCTGACTAAAAGGATTCACATAAAAATGTTTGTAGTTAAATAATATGTTAATATATAAACTATGATAGGAAGAGTTTGGTTCCATCTGTAGGGTATCAAAAAATGTAAAACTTTCCTCCATGGACTATTAACCAATGGCTTAGGAAAAGTTGTTAACTCTTTAGTTATTTTCTCTATTAGTATGCATTTCTTCAGTGATGATAGGAATTCTGCCATTGTGGGTGCTACATTAGAGTTCCATCTTCTAGTTATACATTTTCTGGCTATTGCTAACATTGTCCACAATAAATACAGGTCAACTTTCTTCATATTATTACTATTAACAACATTCAATAAAAACAAAGGTATCAGTATAGATAGCTTGAAGAAATTTGTTAATCTCATTCCAATATTATTTAATATTAGTACAGTCATAAAAAATATGAGGCCACTCAGCATTAGTGGAGAGATGACATCTCCAACATAACTTGCAGTTTGAAGGGTTCATTTTTGAGAGTTTCTCAGGTGTCAAAAAGGATCTGTGCAGGCATCTCCAATGAAAAATCCTCCAGAATTGTGAGTAAGACGTTAGTTTAACTGAAAATATAATGTTTATTTTATCTTCCATTGATAATGATAAGAATTTTTAGGAGCTGTCTTATAGACAATTAAAGTGTTATATAGATATGATAATTCATTCTTAATATTGATATTATTATATAGAATTCCAAAAATCCAGTTTATAATTTTTGGTACGGTTTTGAAGGATGAGTTATATATTATTCTACAGAGATCCTTAGTGTATGCTGTGACACTCTGAAGAACCAATCAGTCATTAGGGGGTAGGCTATAGGTTGTGCTCAAAGCTTATTGGTTTTCAGTACATTGCAACCAACAAAATAGGTTATTTTCCCATAAACTAAAAATCTCTCTATGTGTTTTATCAGGGAAATCCCTTGTAATAGTAAATGGTATTAAAATCTATACCACAGTTTTATATCTAAATTTGTGTTAAGAAATTTTCTAAACACATCAACTATTTGTTTATTAGTGTTAGTTTAATTAATTTAGTTGTACTATACTGTAAATTTAGACTTAAATAGTGCCATATCTTATCTTTGTTAGTTAATAAAGCATTCTTTGATAAATAATTTTCATTCATTAGTATAATGGAGTGTAACTGGGCAGCCACAGTGGTGCAGCAGTTAGTGTTGTCACCTCACAGCAAGAGGTTCTCCGGTTTGAACCTCAGCTGGGGTGCCTTCTGTGTGGAGTCTGCATTTCCTCCCTGTGGTCGCATGGATTTGTCTCCAGGTGCTGCAGTTTTCTCCCACATCCCAAAGACATGCTGTAGGTGGATTGGACACTCTAAACTGGCCCTAGGCATGAGTGTGTGCATGTGTGTGCCATCCGTCAAAGGTTGGGCGCCGGGCTGGCAACTCGACACCAGAAAACTCCACTGCCAATCATGAGCAGACAGATGATCTGCTGTGGTGACCCCTAACTGGGAAAATTTGAAAGAAGAAGTATAATGGGGTGTAACTGCTTCCAATTGGAAGAGTATCTAGGATTTATCCAATTCATCACTATTTTAATTATAGATGCCTTTTTATAAGTTTCAACCTCTGGGAAATTTACCCCCCTTGTTCCCATTTTCTGATATGATGAGAATATGCCACTCTATTTCTTTTGGGGTACCATAGGAATTTCATCAGAGCTGAAGTGATTTCTTTAAGGATTTTCTTTCCTGGTGTAAGTTTAAGGGCTTATGCTATATATAATATTTTAGATAACAAAACCATTTTTATCAGTTGTAACCTCTCTTCAAATGCTATAAACAAATAATTTCATTTGCTTATTAATATCTTGATTAAGTCTATGGCTTTAGAATAGTTAAGCTGTAAGGTTTATTTATTTTATTTTATTTTATTTTATTATTTATTTTACATTTGTTAACCGGGATGGTCCGACTGGATACATGTCCTTTTTCAGCGGAGGCCCGGGGAGAAAAGCTCCAACAGAGTTACATTGATAATTAGGTACAGTAAATGAGCTGAAAGAACTTAACAAAAACATAGGCTATTTACATACAAGTACAAGACTGCCATTACTATTTCTGAGATTACTACAAATGTAACATTAATAACATATTAGCAAGGATGGTAGGCAGTATAATGACATAGAGTTAGACAGGATACATATTTATCACAGTATACAAAGTACTTATCATCTTAGCTAGTTGTTTATGTTTTAGTTAATGGCACAGAGCTAGTCTGGGTTTGAGCAAGGACATAGCCAGTGTGACATGAAGTGGAGTTTTAGACTATTTTTGAATTGACTTAGAGAAGTTGCAAGCGTGATGTTATTTGGGAGAGAGTTCCATATTTTACCAGTGGTGTTGGCAAATAGCGCGTCACCACCTAGGTTGAGAGATTTAGTTGTTTGGACAAGGAGTCTGTTTGCTGAGCGAAGGCAGCTTAGATTGGAGTAGGGAGTCATTAAGTTTTTAGTGCTGGGGTATTCTCAGGTTGTTTAAGGATTTTGAAGGCCTCTATGAGTTGGGACTGGTGAAGAAGGTGTGGGAATTCTATCCATCCAAGCTTTTTCAGGTTAGTACAGTGGTGTGTTCTGTAGGGTAGGCCTGTAACGAACCTGGCAATGTGATTATAGCAGGATGAGAGCTTGGCCAGATCAGATTTGTTAAGGTGAGTGAGGACAGGAGAGGCATATAGTAGGGTAGAGAGAAGGTGTGAACGGGCTGTGGCTGCCCTGGCATTCGGGTAAGGAAGGCTTTAATTCTATATAGGGTCCCAAGTTTCTTGTTGACTGACTTAATGGCTTGGTTGATATGTATATCAAATCTGAGTTTATTGTCAATGTTTACTCCTAATAGCTTTGTATAGGTGTCTGGGGAGATGATGGTCCCATTATTGGATTTTATAGTGAAGTTTTCAGTCGGAGATCTATTGGTTGGGTAGAAGAGAAGTAACTTGGTTTTGTTTGGATTTAAGATCAGGAGATGGTTGGCAAGCCAGTTTTCGACTTTGATGAAGCTATGTTGGGTGGTAGTTAGTAGATTTGCAAGAGAGGCATTGGAACATATTATAGTCGAGTCATCTGTATATTGAATGCAGATGGCTTCAGGGATGACTGTTTGGATGTCGTTTATGAAGACTGAAAAGAGGAGAGGTCCTAATATAGAACCTTGAGGAACTCCTATGGTATTTGGTAGTAGGCAGGAGAGCTTGTTTTGCCACATTACTGCTTGTTGTCTCCCAGTGAGGTAAACTTGAAACCAGTCTAGATACAGGGTTTTTAAGGCTTTCGATAGGTCCAGGAAGAGAGCGGAGGATATTTTTTTATTATCCTGGTTAAGATTAATGTTTTCAGTAAAAGAGAGGAGGGCAGTGGTTGTACTATGATGGGGTCTGAATCCATGTTGAGAGTCTGTGAGTAGTTTATTTTGGGTTAGATAGAGCATTAGTTGGTTGTGCATGCACTTTTCCATAATTTTGGCAAGTGGTGATAGTATGGCTATAGGTCTATAGTTGGATAGTTCTGTGGATGAACCTCCTTTGTGGAGTGGAATAACATAGGATATTTTCCAAATTGAGGGATTGAGGCCTCGGTTATGGTTCTGTTAATTAGGATTGAGATAGGGTAGGCTATGACATCTGCAGCAATTTGCAGGTATTCAGCCAGCAGAAGATCGGCTGAAAGGGTGGTTGGCTTCAGTTTTTTCAAAAGGGATCTGATAAAGGATGTGGACACTGGCTGGAAGTTAAAAGAGAGTGGTGAGTCGGGTATAGTGTTTATAGAAGTGTGGGGAGGAGAAAGTTGGTTAGCTAATGACTGGATGGTTTCTGTGAAGAAAGTATTGAATGAATTGGCTATATCTTCTTGGCTCTTGTCAGATAATGTTCCTGGGGTCAGAGTAGTGGATTTGCCTGGTTGGAGAAGTTTATTTATGCCTGCCCAGTACTTTTGAGGGTTATTCTGATGTTTATGTTGCAGATTGTAGAAGTAATTTTTCTTATCTAGTATGATGGCTTTTTAGTCTCATTTCTAAGTTGTTGGAATTTGATACGATCTAGGGTAGTTTGGTAGTGCACCATTTATCCCACGCTTTGTCTCTAGTTGTTATTTTGGTTTTGGTGTCTGTTGTTAGCCAGGGTGCTAGTTGAGTTTTAATTCTTATTAAGCGTTTAGGGGCATGCGAGTCAAGTATAGTAAGGAATGAATTGTTAAATGATGACACTGCCTCATCAAGGGAAGGAACTTTAGTTTTGTCCAGTTACATGATTTGAGTTCAAGTTGAAATTTAGTTGGGTCAAAGTTTTTCTTGGATCTGATAGACCTATAAATAGGTAAGCTTGTACAATTAATTTTGTCTTTCATGATGTATGTGAGCAGGTGATCACTAAGATCATTAGGGAGAGTTCCAGACATATAGTTCTGGGGATGACTGTTGGTGAGTATCCAGTCTAGTATACTCTCTTTTTGGTCATTGTTACCTGTACGTGTGGTAGATGATATTATCTGAGAGAATCCATGTAGGTTAACAGGGATGGGGTTGGACTGTGCTGTGCATTGGTTCCAGTCAATATTAACATCGCCCAGGACAATGGTTTCTTAAGGGTAGTTGTTGGCTATCCAATGTAGAATGACCACTAGTGTTTCTACATTGTTCCCAGGGGGAATATAGGTGACAATTAGGTTAATGCCCTTATGATTATTTAGTAGAATTTTTAGAGCTAGTATTTCAGCGTTAGAGACCTGGGGTGGTTGTATAGGGTTAGTTATGATGTTAAGTGTGCTATTATATAAGACGGCTATTCCACCTCCTCTTTTCTTTACTCTATCTGCCCTAAGTATATTGTAACCAGGAGGCAGGATCTCATTGTCTTTGGTTGATGGCGAGCCATGTTTCAGATAGACACATTATGTTGGGGAGGTATGTGGCTAGTACAGCATGCAGGCTATGTATCTTATTGTTTAGGCTTCTAATGTTTAAGTGGCATATTAGAAGGGAGTTGACCAGTCGGTGGGAGAGTGGTGGGCTGGTAGGATTTTGAGTTAAGGTTGGGCCTGGATTAGGATGGATGTCCCCATCTTTGGTTATGTTTTTTCTTAGATCGCTAGTAGTCTAATAACTTTGAATAGTAGTTTTAGTTCATATTTGGATTTTGGTGTTGATTGGAGTGGTTTTTAGAAGCAAGTGGTTGGAATTTATAATTTTGGGGTAGTGTAGTAGTGGGCAAGTTCATGATCAGTGGAGGTAGGGGGTCTTGGTTTGGCATTTTGGATAAGAGAAACCTACGAATGTGAGATTTTCATAGCCAGTAAGAAAGTATGGCAGAATTAAGAGTGGTAAGATAAGAGGAAGGAGTTTATAATTATTTATAGACATGTTATATGCCATCAATGGGTGGGGTCAATGTGCTTCAGAGGAATAGTAGTGGTTAAACAGTAAAGTGGTGGGGGGGAGGAAATTGGAGAGGAAGTTGTGTAGGTTGGAGAGGAAGTAGGGGTGTGGCCTAGTGGCTATAAATGTAGACACAGTGGGGGTGGGTGGGATAAGGGGGCAGGGAGGGGAGTGAAGCGAGCCCGAGCGTAGTGAGGGCGAAGCGGAGCGGGGCTAACCCAGTCCCAGTTTTGGTCCTATGAGTGGGGTAAATAGTCTGATAGTGTAAGTAAGCAGATTGGAGTACAGGCTTGAAATTCAACATAAACATATACAGTTGTAAAATCTCTAATACAATTCAACATAAATAGGCATTTACAGTTGTAAAACACTTACTGGAGAGACACTGAGCCTTCATGGGGCCTGTAGCAGAGTGGATTGTAGTTTTACAAATGGTGCCTGCCACAGGTAATATTTATTAACTCTGGGATTGTCTTAAGGTAATAAACAGGGAAGGGAGGGAGAACAAGGGTGTGAGCAGGCAGTTCTTTGTACTGCTGCTAATGAGCCAAAGCAAGACAAGTATGTGTTAAGAACAATCACAATTGACCAAGGACTGCTCTGAAACTGTAAGTCTTGTCTTAATTTCTCAGGTGGAAAACCAGGATAACCTTGTATCAGGAGGCTACTGTGGTATAGTTTAAATAAACAAACACACAGTATTGATCAGTTATTGATACTATTTGCTAACAGAAGGGAATAAGAGAAAGTGGAAGATGTGTGTGTGTGTGGTGGTGGTGGTGGGGGGGTTGCTTACAGCCAAAGCACAGTGCTCTCCAGGGGAAAATGAAGATTGGCTCAAACAGTTAGACACATACTCAAAGTTAACTGTAGCTGTTTGCAGACAGTTCAGACCTGGACTGCACTTTTCTTATAGGAATGTTAAAGGTGGTACCGGAGTTGAATACTTAAGAGTGGTCTTAGGTTCAAAGTTAACTGTAGCTGTTTGCAGACAGTTCAGACCCGGACTGCACTTTTCTTATAGGAATGTTAAAGGTGGTACTGGAGTTGAATACTTAAGAGTGGTGTTAGGTTCAAAGTTAACTGTAGCTGTTTGCAGACAGTTTAGACCTGGACTGCACTTTTCTTATAGGAATGTTAAAGGTGGTACCGGAGTTGAATACTTAAGAGTGGTGTTAGGTTCAAAGTTAACTGTAGCTGTTTGCAGACAGTTCAGACCTGGACTGCACTTTTCTTATAGGAATGTTAAAGGTGGTACCGGAGTTGAATACTTAAGAGTGGTGTTAGGTTCAAAGTTAACTGTAGCTGTTTGCAGACAGTTCAGACCCGGACTGCACTTTTCTTATAGGAATGTTAAAGGTGGTACCGGAGTTGAATACTTAAGAGTGGTGTTAGGTTGGAGAGACACTGAGCCTTCATGGGGCCTGTAGCAGAGTGGATTGCAGGTTTCCTCTATATTCTTGCCTAGGACTGTTCCTAAATAGTCTAGAGTTGAAACTTGGCTTCCAATAATATGATTAACTGGAACAGGTATGTTCTTTTTTATTTAATCCTGAGATTTTTTGGAAATTTGTTGTTACTATATCCACTTCACCTAACAGTTCCTTAGAGTTGGGTAAGGTAAGTAAGACATCATCAGCAAACATCATTATTTTAGAAATATATTGGTCATATATATTTATACCTCTTATCTTTGTGTTATTACGTATTAAAATGGCAAGTATTTCTATGGCCAGAGCAAATACGATAGGGAACATGGGACATCCTTGTCTTGTACCGCTAGAGATTTGGATTGCTTTGGAAGTAATGGGACCTAGTTTGATATATGCTAGATTATTTTCATAGATTTTCTTTATCATTGTTATAAAAAAGGGGGGAAAATCAAATAATTGTAAGACTTTAAATAAATAACCCCAATTTAAGGAATCAAAGGCATTTTGAATATCTAGACCTATTATCAATGCTTCATAGTTTCCTCTATTGAGGTAATCTATCAGAGTTAATACTCTTTTAATATTATTCTGTGTATGCCTGTTATGTATGAAACCAATATGGTCTTCATTAATTATTTTAGATAGGGGTATTTTATTCTATTGACCATAATTGACATAAATAGTTTATAATCATTATTCAACAAAGAAATTGGTGTATATGAGTTGCAATGATTAGAGTCCTTAGTCTCTTTTAATATGGGGGAAATTAGAGAATATCTCTAAAAAGGAGAAATATTTGCTAATGTTTGAATTTCAAGAAAGGTTTTATGTAGGAGAGAGATTAGAGAAAAATGGAACAATCTATACATTTCGATAATTAAGCCATCTATTCCAGGTGCTTTATTAGATTTACTTCCTTTAATCCTATCTATAATTTCCTTTTGAGAAATAGGTTTTTGTAGATCTAACATAAGTTCCTCAGGAATTCTTGTGTTGGGAACTATATTCTGTAACTTCTCATATTCATTTGTACTTATTTTATCTTTATGATGCTCTGCATAATGATAATTAAAAGCTTCCAGAATATCCCCTATGTCTGAGACATTTTTTCCTTTTCCCTTCATGAAAGATACGATCAATGTTATTAATTTTGATTGTATCTTAACTTTCATAGATAGGTTATGAAGATGCTTAGGAGAGGTAGCATAAGAATTTAATTTCAGTTTTTTCCATAGATAAATTAGTTTTATGGGATAATATTTCATTGTATTTCCTATTTGTGTTTTCTATTTTCTTCTTATTATCTTTAGCAGTTAAGCTTTTATTAGATTTAAGAGATAATAATTGATTTTGGAGTTGCTGTAACTCTGAGTCTCATTCTTTTATTTTATGTTTGTACCAGCTAATGGTTTTACCATATAGATAGGCTTTAAGAGAATCCTAAACCATAATTGTGTTTGCATCAGGTTTATAATTAATCTCTAAGAAAAGCTAAAGTTCAGAAGTTATCCAAGATTTAAAGTCTTTAATTTTGTGATGAATGAAGGAATCCTTGAAGTAATAACTAACTGGTTGAATTCCAAGTGTATTGTTAAATACTGGGAATTATGATCTGAAAAGGGACAAGGTTGTATTGAAAAATTCAAGATTTTAGAATAAAGATCTTGCAAGATATAAATTTTATCTATTCTAGTTTGGGTACCATGTCTATAGTCCTGGTGTGAGAATAATAAAGAATTTGGTCCCAAAGCATTAAAAGTATCTTTTAATTTTAAACATTTCTGTCCATTTTTAACTGTTTGGCTGAGGACAATAGTCTAGGAAATTTCCTATTGGTAGTTTCTGTAATATCTGTGATACAATTGAATTCACCTCCTACTATAATATTACCTTTAGAAGTAGTTGTAATAAAGTCAAGTGTTTCTTAGCTAGTCCAACCCCCATACCTGGGAACCAGTATAAATTAACCAGGGTCCAAATTATATTATTAAACTTAAGTATAACTAAGGCCACGAGTCCAT
>NW_025049483.1:0-14703 GCF_019279795.1 Protopterus annectens | reverse complement strand
TTTTTTTAATTTTTGGTAATTCAGGGGGGGGCCCCCTTTATTTTTTTCCTTTTAAAGGGGACTTTAAATTTTTTTTCGTTAAAAATATTTGGCTGGTGTTTATTATTAACGGGACAAAAAAATTTTTTGTCCTTTTTTGCCTTTTTTAAATAATAATTTTAAATTTTTTTTGGGGCATTTATTCTGGGGGGTTTTATTTTTCATTTGGGTTTTTTTTTTAATTTTTCCCAATCTTTGTTTCCTTTCCTTTTAATGGTACTTTAAAAATTTTTCCCTTTAAAATTTTGGAATAAGTTGCTGTATTCAACGGGGCTTAAAAAATTTAATCTTTATCTGCCTTTTTTAAAAAATTTTTTTAAAATTTTTTTTTGGTTTTGCAATTTTTAAATGGGTTTTGCTTTTTTTATTTGACGGTTGTTTTTTATTTTTGTTAAATTCGGTTGGGGGTAGACACCTTTTTTTCCTGCCTTGATTTAAGGGGTTTTTAAAAATTTTTTCAAAATCAGTTTATAAGTTGTGTATTAACGGGGCTTAAAGGGTTTAAGTCCTTTATTGACTTTTTAAATTAAAAATATTTTTTTTTTAAATGTGGCATTTATTCTGGGGGGTTTTATTTTTCTTATTATCGGGCTTGAATTTTTTTTTTTTTTAGTAATTTGGGGTTTTTTGGGGGTAAATTTTTTTTTCCTTTTTGCCTTTTAATTACAGTTTAAATATTTTTTTTAAAAAAATTATTTCCCAAGAGTTTAACTCTGTTCAGAGTTTTATTTATTATTTTTAAAATAAATTCAGTTTTTGGTTTTAACCTTGTTCTGTTTTTATTTATTTTTTATTTATTTATTTTTTTAATTGTTGCCAGGATAGCCGATTTTGATTTATTTAAAAACCCCCCAAATAAAGATACAGATTAATTACCTTTAAAATTTAAAAATATTTAAATTAAATAAAATTAAAAAAGTTACAGGAAATTTTGAGAAAAGTCAATTTAAAAATTCCAAGAAACTGGTTAACAGTTTTTACTTTTAAAATTACCACTTATATTTAAAGCCATTAAGTACAAATTTTTTAGCATTTTTAAATTCCAAGTTAAAGTAATAAATCAGTTAAAATTCCGGGACTTTACAAAATTCAAAGAAAAAATAGGCGGTTTTTAATTTTGCTAGCGTTAGTATTTTTTGGGGTGGGGGTCTGGGTTTTAATGATTTTTTTTAAGTAAGGATTTTGCGGGAATAGAGGTTTTTAAAGGGCCATTCAGGGAAATATTGGCGGGGTATTAACCCCAAGCTGATTTAGTTGTGAATAGGCCCAAAAAGGGATGGGGAATTTGGAAAGTTTGTGTTTTTGAGTTTTTAAGGCATCTTGTTTAAATTGATAGGGGGTAAAAAGGGGGAAAAAGGGTGATTGATAGGGCAATTTTGGGGGGGAAGGAATTTTTTTAAACCCCTGTTTTTTTGATTTTTGAGTTTTTAACATTGGTAAATTTTTAGATTAGAATGCCCCAAATTTTTTTAGAGGGTAGGGAGTTTATTTCCCAATTTTGATTTTATGGAAAAGGGTAAATGTTAGATGTTTGGGTGTAAAAATTTTATTTTTTGGGTTAGGTCAAAAATGCAAAAAGTTTTTATGAAAAAGGGTTTGGGGGTGCAATAATTATGGAAGGGGTGAGCAAATGGTAATACAGCATTTTAAAAAGTTTTTGGGATGACAGTTAAAGGTTTTAAAAAAATAGGCGGGTAGTTGATTTTTTACCCCAAGGGTTTTGGTAGAATTAGAGAGTTTCTTCCCCAAAACGCTGTGTTTCAGATAAATTAAAAATTTGGGGGCCCAGCTAGAAAAATTTTGGGGTATTAAAAGTTGGTAAAATAAAATCTTGGGAAAGACCAAAAAGGGGGCGAATAATAAATTGTTTTGGTTTTAGGTTTCAAAGGGGGGGTGGATAGGTGTGATAAAACCATGCTGAAGTTCCAAAGGCATTTATTATTGCATATTGTTATGTTTTTTCCAAACAAGCTAATTTTGCTTTTTTTAGGGGCGGGTTTGAATTTTTTTTTTGTTGAATTAAAGGTGTGGGTGTAGACCTTTTTTCCTTTTCCTTTTTAAAGGGACTTTAAAATTTTTCTTTTTCCTCAGTTTGGCCCGGAAAATTATTTTTTATATGAGTTTAAGTACCACTCCTTTTTTTCTTCTTTTTAAAATTGATTTAATGTTTCGTTAAACAAATTTTTTTTCTTTTTTATTTTTGGGAATTTTTTTTTGTTTTTTAAATTGGGGTAAATTTTGATTTCCTGTTTCCCTTTAAAAAATTTTTAAAATTTTTCTGTTAAAACTGTTTGGGGGTAAATTGTTATTAACGGGAATTGAGAATTTAATTACCTTTATCTGCACTTTTTTTCAAATAATACAGTATTTAAATTGATTTAACTGTGTTGCATGATTATTAACTGAACTGGAAGTTTTGACTCTGTTCTTCAGTTAGAGCTGGCTTGAATTTTATTATTTGTTAGTAATTGCAGGTGTGGGGGTAGCCACATCCTTTGATTTCCTGTCCTTGCCTTTTTAAGTGGTACAGTTTGAAATATTTTTTGCTTACAACCTCAGCTTTGGCCAGCTAAGATCTAGTTGTATTCAACTGGACGTATAAGAGAATTTAAGTACCTTTATCTGCACTTTTTTTCAAATAATACAGTATTTAAATTGATTTAACTGTGTTGCATGATTATTAACTGAACTGGAAGTTTTGACTCTGTTCTTCAGTTAGAGCTGGCTTGAATTTTATTATTTGTTAGTAATTGCAGGTGTGGGAGTAGCCACATCCTTTGATTTCCTGTCCTTGCTTTTTAAGTGGTACAGTTTGAAATATTTTCTGCTTAAAAACCTCAGCTTTGGCCAGCTAAGATCTAGTTGTATTCAACTGGACGTATAAGAGAATTTAAGTACCTTTATCTGCACTTTTTTCAAATAATACAGTATTTAAATTGATTTAACTGTGTTGCATGATTATTAACTGAACTGGAAGTTTTGACTCTGTTCTTCAGTTAGTGCTGGCTTGAATTTTATTATTTGTTAGTAATTTCAGGTGTGGGGGTAGCCACATCCTTTGATTTCCTGTCCTTGCCTATTTAAGTGGTACAGTTTCGGCTTAAAAACCTCAGCTTTGGCCAGCTAAGATCTAGCTATATTCACCTGCACATATAAGAGAACTTAAGTACCTTGATCTGCACTTTTTTTCAAATAATACTGTATTTAAATTGATTTACCTGTGTTGCATGATTATTAATTGAACTGGACGTTTTGACTCTGTTCTTCAGTTAGTGCTGGCTTGAATTTTATTATTTGTCAGTAATTGCAGGTGTGGGGGTAGCCACATCCTTTGATTTCCTGTCCTTGCCTATTTAAATGGTACAGTTTGAAAGATTTTCTGCTTAAAACCCTCAGCTTTGATCGACAAAGATCTAGCTGTATTCAACAGGAGTTATAAGAAAATTTAAGTAACTTTATCTGCACTTTTTTTCAAATAATACAGTATTTAAATTGATTTAACTTCAGGGCATGATTATTTTATTTATTTATTTATTTATTTTACAGTTTTTGTCTGGGATAGTCCGACTGGGTGCATGTCCATTTTCAGCGGATGCCTGGGGAGAAAAGCTCCAAGGGTAAGCAGATACAGCATTACACGATACCAGCATTACATATTACAAACAGACTATTTACAGAGATTACATAAGTAAGCAAGTTAAACAAGTTCCACAGGTTACAGTTAATCCTGAGCACAAGTCAGGATTAAATTAAATTGCACAGTAAACTGGTTAACAGATTTTTTCACATTCTAGAGAGAGTTAGCCAGGCTTGATAAATTGACATAGCCAGTTAAGTGACAAATGTTGTTTGAGTCTAGTTTTAAATTGACCTAAGTTGGAATGTAAGGTAATATCAGCTGGAAGAGAGTTCCAGGATCTACTTACAGAGTTTGCAAAAAGAAAATCACTGGCTGTGCTATTAATTTTGCTAGTCTGAATTAGTAGTTTGTTAGAGGATCGAAGCGGTCTAGGATTGTTATAGGGGGTGATAATATTTTTAAGTGCAGGATTATTATCCGGATTTTAGAGGATTTTATAGGCCATAATCAGTTGGTTATACTGGATTAGGCTGGGTAGTTCAAGCCACCCAAGCTGATTTAGATTTATGCAGGGATGTGTCCTAAAAGTCATCCCAGTGACAAACCTGGCAATGTGCTTGTAGCAAATTGAGAATTTGTTAAGGACGGTCTTGTTTAAATTACAGAGTAGAGGGAATGCATACAGAAGGGTTGATACAAAGGTGAGCGTGAGCTGTGGCAATTTTAGCTGGAGGGGTTAGGAAGACTTTAATTCTGTAAAGTGACCCTAGTTTTTTATTGATGGTTTTGATAGTTTGGTTAACATGAGGTCAAACTTTAAATTATTGTCATGATGACACCTAATAGTTTTGTAGATGGGACAGGGGAGATTATTGTGCCATCATTTGATTTTATGGTAAAGGTGAATGCGGTAGACCTTTGTGTTGGTAAAAATAACAGCATTTTAGTTTATTTGGGATTTAGGATTAGACAATGTTCAGAAAGCCAGTTTTCTATTGTATTAAAGGTGGTCTGGGTAGCTGACAATAACTCTACTGGAGATGTGGCTGAGCAAATCAGAGTAGAGTCATCAGCATATTGGATACAGCTGACTTTTGGGATGACAGTATAAAGGTTGTTAATGAAGATGGAGAACAGCAAGAGCCCTAGTTTAGAGCCTTGTGGTACTCCAAGGGTATTAGGTAGAAGGTTAGAGAGATTGTTCTGCCAGAGGACAGCCTACTGTCGACCATTCAGGTAGAATTGAAACCATTGGAAGGCTCCAGTATCTAGACAGAATGTTTGCAGGGTGTGGATTAAAAGTTGGTGATCAACCATATCGAATGCCTTGGAAAGATCCAAAAAGAGGGCTGAGGATATATAACTATTGTTGCGATTATGGTTTATGGTGTTTGTAAAGGCCAGGAGGGCTGGAGTAGTGCTGTGATGAGGATGGAAGCCATACTGAGTGTCTGCCATAAGGCGATTCTGGATTAGGTGGTGCATGAGTTGTCTATGAATACATTTTTTCATAATCTTATTAACTGAACTGGAAGTTTTGACTCTGTTCTTCAGTTAGTGCTGGCTTATTTGTTAGTAATTGCAGGTGTGGGATGTAGCCACATCCTTTGATTTCCTGTCCTTGCCTATTTAAGTGGTACAGTTTGAAATATTTTCTTCTTAAAAACCTCAGCTTTGGCCGGCTAAGATCTAGCTGTATTCAAATAGACGTACAAGAGAATTTAATTACCTTTAGCTGCACTTTTTTTCAAATAATACAGTATTAAATTGATTTAACTGTGGTTCATGATTATTAACTGAACTAGAAGTTTTGACTCTGTTCTTCAGTTAGTGCTGACTTGATTTTTATTATTTGTTAGAAATTGCAGGTGTGGGAGTAGCCACATCAGTTGATTTCCTATCCTTGCCTATTTAAGTGATACAATTTGAAATATTTTCTGCTTAAAAACCTCAGCATTGGCCGGCTAATATCTAGCTGTATTCAACTGGACGTATAAGATAATTTAAGTACCTTTATCTGCACTTTTTTCAAATAATACAGTATTTAAATTGATTTAACTGTGTTGCATGATTATTAACTGAACTGGAAGTTTTGACTCTGTTCTTCAGTTAGAGCTGGCTTGAATTTTATTATTTGTTAGTAATTGCAGGTGTGGGGTCAGCCACATCCTTTGATTTCCTGTCCTTGCCTATTTAAGTGGTACATTTTGAAATATATTCTGCTTAAAACCCTCAGCTTTGGCCAGCTAAGATCTAGTTGTGATCAACTGGATGTTTTTCAAATAATACAGTATTTAAATTGATTTAACTGTGTTGCATGATTATTAACTGAACTGGAAGTTTTGACTCTGTTCTTCAGTTAGTGCTGGCTTGAATTTTATTATTTGTTAGTAATTGCAGGTGTGGGGGTAGCCACATCCTTTGATTTCCTGTCCTTGCCTATTTAAGTGGTACAGTTTGAAATATTTTCTGCTTAAAACCCTCAGCTTTGGCCAGCTAAGATCTAGTTGTATTCAACTGGACATATAAGAGAATTTAAGTACCTTTATCTGCACTTTTTTTCAAATAATACAGTATTTAAATTGATTTAACTGTGTTGCATGATTATTAACTGAACTGGAAGTTTTGACTCTGTTCTTCAGTTACTGCTGGCTTGAATTTTATTATTTGTTAGTATTTGCAGGTGTGGGGGTAGCCACATCCTTTGATTTCCTATCCTTGCCTATTTAAGTGGTACAGTTTGAAATATTTTCTGCTTAAAAACCTCAGCTTTGGCCGGCTAAGATCTAGCTGTATTCAACTGGACATATAAGAGAATTTAAGTACCTTTATCTGCACTTTTTTTCAAATAAAACAGTATTTAAATTGATTTAACTGTGTTGCATGATTATTAACTGAACTGGAAGTTTTGTCTCTGTTCTTCAATTAGTGTTGGCTTGAATTTTATTATTTGTTTATAATTCCAGGTGTGGGGGGTAGCCACATCCTTTGATTTCCTGTCCTTGCCTATTTAAGTGGTACAGTTTCAAATATTTTCTGCTTAAAATCCTCAGCTTTGGCCTGCTAAGATCTAGCTGTATTCAACTGCACGTATAACAGAATTTAAGTACCTTTATCTGCACTTTTTAAAAAAAAATTCAGTATTTAAATTGGTTTAACTGTGTTACATGATTATTTATTTAATTTATTTATTTATTTATTTTACAGTTGTTGACCAGGATAGTCCAACTGGGTGCATGTCCATTTTCAGCGGAGTCCTGGTGAGAAAAGCTCCAAGGGTAAGCAGATACAGCATTACATAATACCATCATTACATATTACAAACAGACTATTTACAGGGATTACATAAGTAAGCAAGTTAAACAAGTTCCACAGGTTACAGTTAATCCTGAGCACAAGTCAGGATTTAATTAAATTACACAGTAAACTGGTTAACAGATTTTTACACATTCTAGAGAGAGTTAGCCAGGCTTGATACATTGACATAGCCAATTAAGTGACAAATGTTGTTTGAGTCTAGTTTTAAATTGACATAAGTTGGAAAGTAAGATAATATCAGCTGGAAGAGAGTTCCAGTATCTACTTACAGAGTTTGCAAAGAGAAACTCACTGGCTGTGTTATTAACTTTGCTAGTCTGAATTAGTTTGTTAGAGGATCGAAGCAGTATAGGATTGTTATAGGGTGGTGATAATATTTTTAAGTGCAGGATTGTTGTCCGGATTATAGAGTATTTTATAGGCCATAATCAGTTGGTTATACTGGATTAGGCTGGTTAGTTCAAGCCACCCAAGCTGATTTAGATTGATGCAATGATGTGTCCTAAAAGGCATCCCAGTGGCAAACCTGGCAATGTGGTTGTAGCAAATTGAAAGTTTGTTAAGGACATTCTTGTTTAAATTAGAGAGTAGAGGGAATGCATACAGAAGGGTTGAAAGAAGGTGAGTGTGAGCTATGGCAATTTTAGCTGGAGGGGTTAGGAATGCTTTTATTCTGTAAAGTGACCCTAGTTTTTTATTGATGGTTTTGATGGTTTGGTTAACATGTAGGTCAAATTTTAGATTATTGTCTATGATGACACCTAATAGTTTTGTAGATGGGTCAGGGGAGATTATTGTGCCATCATTTGATTTTATGGTAAAGGTGAATGTGGTAGACCTACGTGTTGGTGAAAATAACAGCATTTTAGTGTTTTTGGGATATAGGATCAGACAATGTTCAGAAAGCCAGTTTTCTATCGTATTAAAGGTGGTCTGGGTAGCTGACCATAACTCTACTGGAGATGTGGCTGAGCAAATCAGAGTAGAGTCATCAGCATATTGAATACAGCTGACTTTTGGGATGACAGTATAAAGGTTGTTAATGAAGATGGAGAACAGCAAGGGCCCTAGTATAGAGCCTTGTGGTACTCCAAGGGTGTTAGGTAGAAGGTTAGAGAGTTTCTTCTGCCAAAGGACAGCCTGCTGTCGACCATTCAGATAGAATTGAAACCATTGCAGGGCTCCAGTATCTAGACAGAATGTTTGCAAGCAGTAGATTAAAAGTTGGTGATCAACCATATCAAATGCGTTGGAAAGATCCAAAAAGAGGGCTGAGGATATATAACTATTGTTGCGATTATGGTTTATGGTGTTGGTAAAGGCCAGGAGGGCTGGAATAGTGCTGTGATGAGGACAGAAGCCATGCTGAATGTCTGCCATAAGGCGATTCTGGATTAGGTGGTGCATGAGTTGTCTATGAATACATTTTTCCATAATCTTATTAACTGAACTGGAAGTTTTGACTCTGTTCTTTAGTTAGTGCTGGCTTGAATTTTATTATTTGTTAGTAATTACAGGTGTGGGATGTAGCCGCATCCTTTGATTTCCTGTCCTTGCCTATTTAAGTGCTACAGTTTGAAATGTTTTCTGTTTAAAAACCTCAGCTTTGGCCGGCTAAGATCTAGCTGTATTCAACTGGACGTATAAGAGAATTTAAGTACCTTTATCTGCACTTTTTTTCAAATAATACAGTATTTAAATTGATTTAACTGTGTTGCACGATTATTAACTGAACCGGAGTTTTAACTCTGTTCTTCAGTTAGTGCTGGCTTGAATTTTTATATTTGTTAGTAACTGCAGGTGTGGGGGTAGGCACATCCTTTGATTTCCTGTCCTTGCCTATTTAAGTTGTACAGTCTGAAATATTTTCTGCTTAAACAGCTCAGCTTTGGCCGGCTAAGATCTAGCTGTATTCAACTGGACATATAAGAGAATTTAATTACCTTTTTCTGCACTTTTTTTCAAATAATACAGTATTTAAATTGATTTAACTGTGTTGCATGATTATTAACTGAACTGGAAGTTTTGACTCTGTTCTTCAGTTAGAGCTGGCTTGAATTTTATTATTTGTTAGTAATTGCAGGTGTGGGGGTAGCCACATCCTATGATTTCCTGTCCTTGCCTTTTTAAGTGGTACAGTTTGAAATATTTTTTGCTTACAACCTCAGCTTTGGCCAGCTAAGATCTAGTTGTATTCAAATGGATGTATAAGAGAATTTAAGTACCTTTATCTGCACTTTTTTCAAATAATACAGTATTTAAATTGATTTAACTGTGTTGCATGATTATTAACTGAACTGGAAGTTTTGACTCTGTTCTTCAGTTAGTGCTGGCTTGAATTTTATTATTTGTTAGTAATTTCAGGTGTGGGGGTACCCACATCCTTTGATATCCTATCCTTGCCTTTTTAAGTGGTACAGTTTGAAATATTTTTTGCTTACAACCTCAGCTTTGGCCAGCTAAGATCTATCTCTATTCAACTGGACGTATAAGGGAATTTAAGTACCTTTATCTGCACTTTTTTTCAAAGAATACAGTATTTAAATTGACTTAACTGTGCTGCATGATTATTAACTGAACTGGAAGTTTTGACTCTGTTCTTCAGTTAGTGCTGGCTTGAATTTTATTATTTGTTAGTAATTGCATGTGTGGGCGTAGCCACATCCTTTGATTTCCTGTCCTTGTCTATTTAAGTGGTACAGTCTGAAAGATTTTCTGCTTAAAAACCTCAGCTTTGGCCGGCTAAGATCTAGCTATATTCACCTGCACATATAAGAGAATTTAAGTACCTTGATCTGCACTTTTTTTCAAATAATACTGTATTTAAATTGATTTACCTGTGTTGCATGATTATTAATTGAACTGGACGTTTTGACTCTGTTCTTCAGTTAGTGCTGGCTTGAATTTTATTATTTGTCAGTAATTGCAGGTGTGGGGGTAGCCACATCCTTTGATTTCCTGTCCTTGCCTATTTAAATGGTACAGTTTGAAAGATTTTCTGCTTAAAACCCTCAGCTTTGATCGACAAAGATCTAGCTGTATTCAACAGGAGTTATAAGAAAATTTAAGTAACTTTATCTGCACTTTTTTTCAAATAATACAGTATTTAAATTGATTTAACTTCGGGGCATGATTATTTTATTTATTTATTTATTTATTTATTTATTTATTTATTTTACAGTTTTTGTCTGGGATAGTCCGACTGGGTGCATGTCCATTTTCAGCGGATGCCTGGGGAGAAAAGCTCCAAGGGTAAGCAGATACAGCATTACACGATACCAGCATTACATATTACAAACAGACTATTTACAGAGATTACATAAGTAAGCAAGTTAAACAAGTTCCACAGGTTACAGTTAATCCTGAGCACAAGTCAGGATTAAATTAAATTGCACAGTAAACTGGTTAACAGATTTTTTCACATTCTAGAGAGAGTTAGCCAGGCTTGATAAATTGACATAGCCAGTTAAGTGACAAATGTTGTTTGAGTCTAGTTTTAAATTGACCTAAGTTGGAATGTAAGGTAATATCAGCTGGAAGAGAGTTCCAGGATCTACTTACAGAGTTTGCAAAAAGAAAATCACTGGCTGTGCTATTAATTTTGCTAGTCTGAATTAGTAGTTTGTTAGAGGATCGAAGCGGTCTAGGATTGTTATAGGGGGTGATAATATTTTTAAGTGCAGGATTATTGTCCGGATTTTAGAGGATTTTATAGTCCATAATCAGTTGGTTATACTGGATTAAGCTGGGTAGTTCAAGCCACCCAAGCTGATTTAGATTGATGCAGGGATGTGTCCTAAAAGTCATCCCAGTGGCAAACCTGGCAATGTGCTTGTAGCAAATTGAGAATTTGTTAAGGACAGTCTTGTTTAAATTACAGAGTAGAGGGGATGCATACAGAAGGGTTGAAAGAAGGTGAGCGCGAGCTATGGCAATTTTAGCTGGAGGGGTTAGGAAGACTTTTATTATGTAAAGTGAACCTAGTTTTTTATTGATGGTTTTGATAGTTTGGCTAACATGTAGGTCAAATTTTAGATTATTGTCTATGATGACACCTAATAATTTTGTAGATGGGTCAGGGGAGATTATTGTGCCATCATTTGATTTTATAGTAAAGGTGAACGTGGTAGACCTACGTGTTGGTGAAAATGACAGCATTTTAGTTTTTTTGGGATATAGGATCAGATGATGTTCAGGAAGCCAGTTTTCTATTGTATTAAAGGTGGTCTGGGTTGCTGACCATAACTCTACTGGAGATGTGGCTGAGCAAATCAGAGTAGAGTCATCAGCATGTTGGATACAGCTGACTTTTGGGATGACAGTATAAAGGTTGCTAATGAAGATGGAGAACAGCAAGGGACCTAGTATAGAGCCTTGTGGTACTCCAAGAGTGTTATGTAGAAGGTTAGAGAGTTTGTTCTGCCAGAGGATGGCCTGCTGTCGACCATTCAGGTAGAATTGAAACCATTGGAGGGCTCCAGTATCTAGACAGAATGTTTGCAGGGTGTGGATTAAAAGTTGGTGATCAACCATATCGAATGCCTTGGAAAGATCCAAAAAGAGGGCTGAGGATATATAACTATTGTTGTGATTATGGTTTATGGTGTTGGTAAAGGCCAGGAGGGCTGGAGTAGTGCTGTGATGAGGATGGAAGCCATGCTGAGTGTCTGCCATAAGGCGATTCTGGATTAGGTGGTGCATGAGTTGTCTATGAATACATTTTTCCATAATCTTATTAACTGAACTGGAAGTTTTGACTCTGTTCTTCAGTTAGCGCTGGCTTGAATTTTATTATTTGTTAGTAATTGCAGGTGTGGGATGTAGCCACATCCTTTGATTTCCTGTCCTTGCCTATTTAAGTGGTACAGTTTGACATATTTTCTGCTTAAAGACCTCAGCTTTGGCTGGCTAAGATCTAGCTGTATTCAAATGAACATATAAAAGAATTTAAGTACCTTTATCTGCACTTTATTTCAAATAATACAGTATTTAAATTGATTTAACTGTGTTGCATGATTATTGACTGAACTGGAAATTTTGACTATTTTCTTCAGTTAGTGCTGGCTTGAATTTTATTATTTGTTAGTAATTGCAGGTGTGGGAGTAGCCACATCCTTTGATTTCCTGTCCTTGCCTATTTAAGTGGTACAGTTTGAAATATTTTCTGCTTAAAAACCTCAGCTTTGGCCGGCTAATATCTAGCTGTATTCAACTGGAAATATAAGAGAATTTAAGTACCTTTATCTACATTTTTTTTCAAATAATACAGTATTTAAATTGATTTAACTGTGTTGCATGATTATTAACTGAACTGGAAGTTTTGACTCGGTTCTTCAGTTAGGGCTGCCTTGAATTTTATTATTTGTTAGTAATTGCAGGTGTGGGGTAGCCACATCCTTTGATTTCCTGTCCTTGCCTATTTAAGTGGTACAGTTTGAAATATTTTCTGCTTAAAAACCTCAGCTTTGGCTGGCTAAGATCTAGCTGTATTCAACTGGACGTATAAGAGAATTTTAATATCTTTATCTGCACTTTATTTCAAATAATACAGTATTTAAATTGATTTAACTGTGTTGCATGATTATTAACTGAACTGGAAGTTTTGACTCTGTTCTTCAGTTAGTGTTGGCTTGAATTTTATTATTTGTTAGTAATTGCAGGTGTGGGGGTAGCCACATCCTTTGATTTCCTGTCCTTGCCTATTTAAGTGGTACATTTTGAAATATTTTCTGCTTAAAATCCTCAGCTTTGGCCTGCTAAGATCTAGCTGTATTCAACTGCATGTATAACAGAATTTAAGTACCTTTATCTGCACTTTTTTTAAAACAATTCAGTATTTAAATTGATTTAACTGTGTTACATGATTATTTATTTGATTTATTTATTTATTTCTTTTACAGTTGTTGACCGGGATAGTCCGTCTGGGTGCATGTCCATTTTCAGTGGAAGCTTGGGGAGAAAAGCTCCAAGGGTAAGCAGATACAGCATTACATAATACCAGCATTACATATTATAAACAGACTATTTACAGAGATTACATAAGTAAACAAGTTAAACAAGTTCAACAGGTTACAGTTAATCCTGAGCACAAGTCAGGATTTTATTAAATTACACAGTAAACTGGTTAACAGATTTTTACACATTCTAGAGAGAGTTAGCCAGGCTTGATACATTGACATAGCCAGTTAAGTAACAAATGTTGTTTGAGTCTAGTTTTAAATTGACCTAAGTTGGAAAGTAGGGTAATATCAGCTGGAAGAGAGTTCCAGGATCTACTTACAGAGTTTGCAAAGAGAAAATCACTGGCTGTGTTATTAACTTTGCTAGTCTGAATTAGTTTGTTAGAGGATCGAAGCAGTCTAGGATTGTTATAGGGGGGGTGATAATATTTTTAAGTGCAGGATTATTGTCCGGATTATAGAGTATTTTATAGGCCATAATCAGTTGGTTATACTGGATTAGGCTGGTTAGTTCAAGCCACCCAAGCTGATTTAGATTGATGCAATGATGTGTCCTAAAAGGCATCTCAGTGGCAAACCTGGCAATGTGGTTTTAGCAAATTGAAAGTTTAAGGACAGTCTTGTTTAAATTAGAGAGTAGAGGGAATGCATACAGAAGGGTTGAAAGAAGGTGAGTGTGAGCTGTGGCAATTTTAGCTGGAGGGGTTAGGATGGCTTTTATTCTTTAAAGTGACCAAAGTTTTTTATTGATGGTTTTGATAGTTTGGTTAACATGTAGGTCAAATTTTAGATTATTGTCTATGATGACACCTAATAGTTTTGTAGATGGGTCAGGGGAGATTATTGTGCCATCATTTGATTTTACTGTAACGGTAAAGGTAGACCTATGTGTTGGTGAAAATAATAGCATTTTAGTGTTTTTGGCATATAGGATCAGACGATGTTCAGAAAGCCAGTTTTCTATTGTATTAAAGGTGGTCTGAGTAGCTGACCATAACTCTACTGGAGATGTGGTTGAGCAAATCAGAGTAGAGTCATCAGCATATTGAATACAGCTGACTTTTGGGATGACAGTATAAAGGTTGTTAATGAAGATGGATAACAGCAAGGTTCCTAGTATAGAGCCTTGTGGTACTCCAAGGGTGTTAGGTAGAAGGTTAGAGAGTTTCTTCTGCCAAAGGACAGCCTGCTGTTGACCATTCAGATAGAATTGAAACCATTGTAGGGCTCCAGTATCTAGACAGAATGTTTGCAGGCTGTGGATTAAAAGTTGGTGATCAACCATATCGAATGCGTTGGAAAGATCCAAAAAGAGGGCTGAGGATATATAACTATTGTTGCGATTATGGTTTATGGTGTTGGTAAAGGCCTGGAGGACTGGAGTAGTGCTGTGATGAGGACAGAAGCCATGCTGAGTGTCTGCCATAAGGCGATTCTGGATTAGCTGGTGCATGAGTTGTCTATGAATACATTTTTCCATAATCTTATTAACTGAACTGGAAGTTTTGACTCTGTTCTATAGTTAGTGCTGGCTTGAATTTTATTATTTGTTAGTAATTACAGGTGTGGGATGTAGCCACATCCTTTGATTTCCTGTCCTTGCCTATTTAAGTGCTACAGTTTGAAATATTTTCTGCTTAAAAACCTCAGCTTTGCCCAACTAAGATCTAGCTGTATTCAACTGGACGTATAAGAGAATTTAAGTACCTTTATCTGCACTTTTTTTCAAATAATACAGTATTTAAATTGATTTAACTGTGTTGCACGATTATTAACTGAACCAGAGTTTTAACTCTGTTCTTCAAA
>NW_025049482.1:0-14192 GCF_019279795.1 Protopterus annectens | reverse complement strand
TTCAACAACACAGGGGTGACCCCCAGGCTAAACCTACGATCTCCCATCCACTCGTCAAGATTTCTCTTGAAGAGAGTCAGTGAGGGGCTCTGCCTAATATGGACTGGGATTTTGTTCCAGAGTATGGGAAGCCTCTGAGTTATGAATCTGTCCCTCCAGCATGTTCTATTCATGTTTGTACTGAGGTTTAAATCTTTGGCTCTTCTGGTTCTTATGGATTTGGATTTTTTGAGGTGGAGCATGTCCATCAATTCCTGGTTGGACATGGCCTTGTACGTCAGGCACAGATCACCTCTGAGCAGGCGGTATGCTACTGAATAGAGCTGGAGTTTCTTTAGCCTGGCAGCATATGACATATCAACACCAAGGAATGAAGAACGAGGTCGGACACAAAATGGAATTTATTGCGAACACCACGAACATAAAAAACAAACAGCAGCTCAACACAGCAGCTCAACAGCTCAACAGAGTCGATTAACCTAGGTTTCATCCTATGTGGACTTCTTCAGAATAAAAAAGTTAACCAAGAAGTTCACTTAAATAAGGCTAAACATCAACCCCACCCATGTCATTAACCAATCAATTATCTAATCTAACAACAATAAAAATGAAAATAAGTTAAAAAGACAAACACAATCATATAAAATATATGTATAAATGTGTAAAAATTAAAATATATGTAGTATTAGCAATAGATACTATTTATACATATAACTTGAACCAAAAATGATAAACTACATTCCGTATACAATCAAATGCATCAAAAAATTAGCCCAAAATATGTTTGAGCTTGAGAACAGGCTTGATTGTGCAACAATCATTTAGCCCTGGATGACAATGTGCATCCAATCTAAGTTGCCATCTAAGCTCACATAAATCTAAGTGCACCTCTAAAGTTCTACCCTGTGAATCATACCTGATTTGTTGCAGTATACAAAATTTAAAAGAATGGTCTAAACAAGTAGAAATGTGCCTGGCTAATGCATTGGTTAATTTTAGATGTTTTATGTCTAATAAGTGCTCTCTAACCCTTTCTCTAAAATACCGGCAAGTTTTTCCCACATAAAAAGCAAGGCATACTTGACACTTGGCCAAATAGACAACATTCTTGGTATAAACAATCAAAGTGTCCTGTGATATAAATACGATATTGATTAAAAGTTAGAATGCTGCCTGATGTCAGTATATGTTCACAAATGGTACATCTCCCACATTTAAAATTGCCAAATACCCTGCTATTACATTGACTTGGGGATAGAGAACATCTTTCAAAAATCTCTTTTAAGGATGTATCCTTCCTATATATAAACTTAGGTGCCAAGGCCATTTTTGCTACTATATTTTTATCCATTTGCAAAATACCCCAATTCTTGTTAACCATACCTGTTATATATTCAGAATCAAAATTGTAAGTTAAAATATAATACAGTGGATGTTCATCTAGTCTTCCTAGATTTCCTAAATTAACAGATGTAATACTAGACTCGTCACTTTTAAGAATGGGAATGTAAAAACCAGTATCCCTTTTATATTTGACCTCCTTGAACAATTCTGAACATAATTCCTTTGGATATCCTCTGTTTAAAAACAAAGTAATCATAAAATTCAATTCTTTTACGAAATCCTCCTCCTCGCTAACCATCCTGGCAGCTCTCACCATTTGGCCCTTTACTATGGCTCTTTTTTGGTGCCTTGGATGCCAGCTACTATATTGGAGGTATGAATTTGAAAATGTGGATTTTCTGTATATGTTAGATTTTATCATTTGTAATGTCTTATCAAAGGTTAATCTGACATCCAAGTATGTGATATTATTCATATCAAAATCATAGGTAAATCTTAGGAACCAAACTGAATTATTAATATATTCTAAAAAAGCATCTAAGACAACTCGCTCACCTTCCCATATAATAAATATGTCGTCAAGGTAACGCTGTATAATTTAATGTACTGTCTGAATTCACTGGTAAAAACATAATTTTGCTCCCAATATGCCATGATATAATTGGCATAAATTGGGGCACAAGCAGCACCCATAGCTACACCAGTGTGTTGCTTAAATAGGTGCCCTTCAAAAAATATAAAATTATTTTTCAAAACTGCTTCCATAAGTTTGACAAAAACATTAATCTTATCTTGTTCGAAATTACCTGTCACCAGCAATTGTTCCTCTAACCATGTGAGACCGATATTGTGGGGAATAACTGAGAACAAAATTACACACATCTATGGTAAGAAAGCTCAATTGACTATTATACTTAAATTTTTTAACCCTTTCCAAAAAATCCCAAGAGTCCTTTGTTATGTATGAGAAAGCATTTAATCCTTGTTTCATATGATGATCTAAAAATTGACTTATGAAACAAGTTTTGCACCTCTTGCCATCTACAATAGGTCTGAATTTAACGTTATCCAACCCTTTATGTATCTTGGGTATTCCAAAAATTCCACAAATTACTGGGTATGGGTTACACATAAATTCATACTCAACTTCATTTAATTCCTCTTGAAACAACATGTCTTCTAACATGAGGTCCAATTTTTTAAAAGCAATATTGATTTCATTAATACTGGTTTCTACGTAATTGTCATTCATAAGCATAGTCATCATAATATTACTGTAATCATTGTTATCAACTATGACAACCCCATTGCCTTTATCAGGCTTCATTATACGTATATTGTCAACCTTTTTTAATTTATTCAGCAATGTGCACTCAAACTCTGTTAAATTTAGACATGGTTGTCTTATAGTTTTCTTATAGTAATCCCTAATGTCAAGTTCACACACTTTTTCAAAAGTAGCTATAACAGGGTTGAGGGGAGGATTAAAATACTTGGTTTTGTCATAGACCCTTGTCTGTTAACCACACTAACCCCATCAAAGAACACTCTCAAATTCATTTTTCGTACAAATAATTTTAAATCAATTAAGGCATCAACCAATGTGCCCCTTCTACATGGAACAAAGGTAAAACCCTTGGAAAATAAATTAACATGTTCAGTATTGAAACTATAATTGGAATAATTAAATAGCTTAAAGTCACCGGTAGCATTTTCCATAATAATAGGGTTACTTAAAAATCCATTATGTTCCCCTTGTATACTTACTTCCTAATTTGTCACCCTCTAGGGACATTCCATTTAGTGTAATATTCTCAGCACCCTCCTGTAAAAACAACGAACCATCATATATATTTTCATCTTCCCTTTTCTCAATACTGACGGTTCGTATGTTCATTATATGTGTCATTAAATATCGCTTCCATCCCATCCTTACTGACCAACACTTGAATAATCAATAACACTTACACTGCTGGGAAAAAACTTTCCACAACACTATAACAATTATGTGGTTCTATGCCTTCGCCACAACCACATCACCAGTAACTCCCTTTAACAGAATAGACACTTAAATTTAATAAATCATCATGTACATTAATAGAATTAGTAGTCACCTCTGTAAGGCTACTATTTAAAGTCAATAAATTCATTAATGTATGCATTATCAAAATCTTGCGCCACGCCTTACATGCTTCAGAGGATTTTACATTAAAGTTCGTGATCATTCAGATGATTAAAACATTCATTGCTTATGACTGATGTCCTTTGGATGACAAAGTCTTCTGCAATAAAGTTACTAATCTCAGAATTCACACCAAATTCCGTGTAAGCTGATTCATGAACTGAAATAACATCATTCCTCACCTCCTCGTTTTCCAACCACCATTCCGGTGATTGCTGGCAGTGTACCCCGCTTTTGGTCGGGCACCCATCCCATGAAAATCTTTTTCCTCGTGGATACCTCTCTGTTTCGTATCCTTTCGGAACACCTTATCCCTTCTCCTAAAGGGCTCCCACCATCAAACCTCACGTTTTTATCACCACTACGTTTCTCTGACGTCATCTCCGCTTCGTCATCAGATGTTTGATTGTTGGAAGACTTATTGCTATGGTTACGTTGGTTACCCTTCGACTGTGGGTAAACAGTGTCCAATTCGTAAATTCTAATATCCCGTTGTATTTTTTCTGTCTTTTTATTGAACATAGAACCACAACTACGTTCAACATCATCAATGATATTGGTATAATTAGTGTAATACTGTTCAAAAAGTAAGTCCTTAGTAATATTGTCGTTGATACGCTCAAGATCAGATAAATAAATGTCGATTTTTTTATTATTGAATTTAACCATAATGTCCATAATGGCCAAACCAGTCTTATTAAAAAGCGTGTGTAATTCATTGATCATTTCCGTATCACCATTAATACCATTAGGGTACCTCCACACACGCAAACCTTTTGGTACCAGTCCTAGCTCAATATTCCTAGCCAGATAACTATTTTCTAACTGAGTTCTCCGCAGTTTGAATAACTTAAATTCAAACTGCTTAAGCTGCTCAGTCAAAGACTGGTTAGCCTTGTTGCTCTCTTCAACATTATAGGTTTTTCTGCATTAAAATGAAAGTATTATTTTTCCAACAATCACTACTGACCCGTGTTGGTTTCCCTCAGCTCCAGGGGTCTCTCATGATTAATTACTTTACTTTGATTGTTCACACTGTTACCACCATTACTCACAGTCTGTGTATTAATATTGGGTGTAGGTTGAGTGAGAGGCACTCCCAAACCGTCAGAGTTGCCAAATTCCTGCAAGTTAAGCCCAGAACCTTGCTTCTCAACTAAGGATTGAATTTGATCGGAATGCTCCCTTAATTGTTCTTTAATCTGCGCCAATAATTCCATAATGTCTGGCGATAAACCACCGCTCTCCATAACGAACAAACAAATTACCAAAGAACCAAGATGAACCTCAACACCAAGGAATGAAGAACGAGGTCGGACCCAAAATGGAATTTATTGCGAACACCATGATATGATTGTGTTTGTCTTTTTAACTTATTTTCATTTTTATTGTTGTTAGATTAGATAATTGAATGGTTAATGACATGGGTGGGGTTGATGTTTAGCCTTATTTAAGTGAACTTCTTGGTTAACTTTTTTATTCTGAAGAAGTCCACATAGGACGAAACCTAGGTTAATCGACTCTGTTGAACTGTTGAGCTGCTGTGTTGAGCTGCTGTTTGTTTTTTATGTTCGTGGTGTTCGCAATAAATTCCATTTTGGGTCCGACCTCGTTCTTCATTCCTTGGTGTTGAGGTTCATCTAAGCATATGACATATGTTGGAGACACTTGATCCTCTTGGTGAGGTACTTCTGGGGTCTCTCCAGCTGTTGTAAGTGCCGGGTGAGGTACATACCAAATGGGGCATTCTGCTCAATCATGGGCCTGATAAGGGAGGAGTACAGGGGCACGATGACCTCCTTTGATCTGGATGTGAACCCCTTCATGATAAGGTGGGCAAGGTAGAAAGTCTTTCTAACCACTTTGGCAACGTGGGTGTCAAATGAGAGGTCACTATCAACTTGGGTCCCTAGGTCTCTGATTACTTTTTCGGTACTCAGTGGGTTACTGTCTATGTGATAATTTGTGGGTACTTTGTTTTTCCCAAAGGGGATGACTATACATTTCTTGGCATTCAGTTTAAGGCCATGATTCCGGCACCAGTTGTCCATTTTGGTGAGGGCTTTCTGTAGGATGTATGTGTCAGCTGGTGTATCGACTATGGCGCCTAGTTTGCAGTCATCTGCGAACTTTGTCAGCCACAACCCTCCCATGTTTGCTTTCACATCTGAGAAGTAAATGCCGAACAAGAGGGGTCCCAGGACAGAGCCCTGTGGGACACCACTTGTGACTGGCTTTGAGTCTGACATGGCTCCTGCAATCTTGACTTTATGGGTTCTGTTCTTTAGCCAGTTTGCAACCCATCTTGTGACATATAGATTTACATTTAAGCTGTTTAGCTTATCTATGATCCCCGAGTGGGGTATTGTGTCGAAGGCTTTAGCCAAGTCCAGGTAGGCTGTATGGACTGCCTTGCCCTCATCAATGGCTCTAGTGATTGTTTCAAAAAAGTCAACCAGGTTCAAAAGGCAGGATCTGCCCTTTACAAAGCCGAACTGGGTGGGATCAAGTGTCTGTAGGTCCCCAATGTCGTTGTTTATGAATTCCATTATAATTCTTTCCATAGCTTTGCAAACCAGGCTGGTCAAGCTTATGGGGCGGTAGTTCCCAGGGTCTGTAGTGGAGCCTCCCTTGTGGAGTGGGACCACTGTTGCTGTACGTCAGTGTTCAGGTACATATCCTGTAGTAAGGCTAAGGTTAAATAACATTTTTATATGCGGGTTTAGCTCCTCTTGGAGTTCACGACACGCAGCCGGGATACCATCAGGTCCCATAGATGCTGTGTTTTTGCTTGCTGAGGGTGGTTCTCACCTGGACATCAGAGATGACAGGGAGGTTACATTCAGCTGGGATGAGTATTTCTTCTTTGAGGTGAGAGGGGAGAAATTTGCACTGAACATGTCTGCCAGAATGTTGGCAATATCTGTGGGTTCGGTAAATTTTGTCGTTGTGTACTAACTCTGAGCATATCTGAGGGTTTCCACCAGGTTTCTAACATAACTGAAAATGCCTTGTGGTTATCTTTAGTGTCCTTGGCGATTTTTCTCTCAAAGTTGGCCTTGGATGTTTTATGAGAGAACGTAGTTTCTACTAGTGCTGATCAGAGATGCCTTCCTTTATGGGATTTTGCTCTGTCTTGCAGTAGCTTCCTTCTTTGTTATACAATTTGTTTATGGCTGGGTCCACCAGTCAGACGCTTCCTTTGGTGGAGAGGGTCTTGGTTTTATTTGGGATTGCATGATCCATGCATTCTTGGAGATGTCCGTAGAAAGCATTTGTGTAGGATTCAGTATTGTGGGATGTGGTTTCCATTGGCCCTGTGGGCTTAAATGATACCATCTCAGTCTTGAGAAGTGTAAAGTCGGCTTTTGAGAAGTTTCTCACTGTAGTCTTCTGTGTTGGGGGTGGAGGTGGTAAATGTATATCCAGGGTGATTAGTTTGTGGTCAGATCTCACCAGTGAGGGGAATACTTCCGGTGTGGAGCATTTTGTCCCCATGTTTGTGATGATCAGATCTAGTATATTATCCCCCCTTGTGAGAGAGGTGACTAGCTGTTCCATTGCATTTGAGTTTATGAATTCCAGGAACCTTTGGGCTAGGGTGTTAGGGCTAGAATAGTGCACCCAGTCTATGTTAGGGTAGTTGAAGTCTCCCAATATGATGGCATTTGGTGAGACATTCATATCTTCTAATGTCTTCAGGAAGGCTGAGTGGGGTTCTTGAGATTGGGAGGGTGGTCTGTAACATACAACCAGTTGGATAGCAGTTTTGCCTATGGTTAGCTGCACCTGGATGGTCTCCGATGCTATATGAGTTGCCACTAACCTGGAGGTGTGGGTATCCTTGATGAATATGGACACTCCCCGTCCCTTTGTGGTTTGGCCCGGGTTTTGGGGCCAAAAAGCATGATACGAGGTAAAGCCTGGTAGTGCTGGGGTGCTCTCAGGAGCCTTGAACCAGGTCTCGGTTACAGCGCAGACATCAATGTTCTCCATACTGAGGAGTGCTTCGAGAGCCTGCATCTTGAGATTTAGACTTCTGGCGTTGAGCAGCATTACCCTTAATTTTTTTTCATTTCTGTTTTCTAAGGAGGTGGGTTCGTCTTTTGAGCCTTGCCTAAAAAAGGCACTATGGGTGTGGCAAGAGCCTTAGCCAATATCCGGAAGCCCAGTGGTGACAGGTGCAAGCCGTCCCTTGTGAAGCAGCGTGGCTTGTCCAGCATGTCATCCCAAGCAGACAGACATTGGATCCCCCTAGAATGACACCAGTAATTGAGCCAATTATTAAAGCTGATCATCTTGTCTTTGTATTGTGGCATCATTCTTGGTGAGGGCAGGATGCTGCTCAGGGTCAGGGTCATACCAGCCTGGGCTACATAATCAGAGAGCTCCTCTATGTCTCTTTCATGTAGTCAGGAGGTGCGTCTCAGGTCATTCACGCCCGCATGGACAATGACGGAGTCATATTTGTACGTGCTTTGAGTGACCTGAGTGCGTGTGTTATATGGCAGATCCTAGCCCCGATAGGCAGCTAATGCTACCCGCCTCCTTGCTCAGCCTGGTAAGTGGACATCAGTGTGTCTGACTATAGAGTCACCTATCACTAGTGTATCAGGCATAGTGTTTGGCCTTAAGGGCTGTGATTTATTGACACACCGATTTATTGAAGTATGTGTTGCATGTGTTATGTTTTGAGGTGGTGGATTTTTGGTGTCGGGAGCCTCTGTTGTTTTGGTAAGTTTTTTAATAGAGCCTCCGAGTATGTTTTTGTGTTATTATGTGCTTGATTTGCAGTTGGGGTAGGTCTATGTGTGACTGGGTTTGTTGTGTGTGTGGTTACCTTCTCCTCCTGTCTGGTCTTGCCAGTCCTGAGTTGAGAGAGTTCAGCCTCCAGTTTGGCTTTCGTTGCATCTCTCACATGTATTTGTGTTTGTTGGGAGGAGGAGAGGGTTGTCTGTGTACATGAGACAATTATAGCATTGTCTCAACATTCCCAGATTAACCAGCTGAACAGAAGAAGATGCTAGCAATCTACCACTCGACATGCTAGAATATTATAAGAGAGTGCTGTGCCTTTAAGGGAAGTGGTTGGGGTGGTAGGTGGATGTAGTGCTACTTGAGTTTGAGAGTGCTTGCTTAGAATAGAAGCTTTGAGAACAAGTGCTATGCTTATAATATAATGAGTAGACTGGTTATTCTAAGAGTAGAGCTTTCTAAGGGAAAATTTGAAGAGCAGACTTGGCGGAGCCAGAAAAAGTTTAACCCTGTCAATCGCACAAAGCCACGCAAATGCGGATTTTAAACAGGGAACTTCAAAAGAGCTAGAAATGGTCCAAAACAACCAATTACTACAGCTCTTGTGCTGAGGTCACTCCTTCAGGGACAGATAGGCTGCTCAAGGCTCCCCACTCCCACTGGTGAGCAAAGAAACTTCCTTCTTATCCAAGTAAGGTAATGGACAGCACAGGAACTACACCACAGCCCAGAATACAGCAAAGCCTGTAAACTGGTCTAAACTAGTCGAGGAGAGGCGGGAAAACAAGGATTATTTTTTGTTTTTTCTGTTTTTAGATAGAAAACACCCAGAAATACAGAAGGCAGCAATAAATCAGTTACACAGGCTAGCACAGTTAAGTGGGCAGCCTCAACAGTTAAATTAAACAAACAAACAAACAACAGTTTTTCGATCAATTTTCGACCAGGTAAAATTTTAAGTGCAGATACTATATAATGCAGCAAACAGTTAAAAAAACAGTATAAGCTTGTTTAAAATAAGCAAGAGAAGGTATTCCAAGTAAAAAAAAACAGAAAAAAATACTTAAATCTGGAAAGTAGCAGCTTTTCTCAGTTCTCTGTAGCTAGGACCACTCTGCAGGACCATGTGGAGCTGTCTCTGAGTAGTATAGCCAGAAAAAAACGCTCTGAGACGGATTTTAAACAGGGAACTTCAAAAGAGCTAGAAATGGTCCAAAACAACCAATTACTACAGCTCTTGTGCTGAGGTCACTCCTTCAGGGACAGATAGGCTGCTCAAGGCTCCCCACTCCCACTGGTGAGCAAAGAAACTTCCTTCTTATCCAAGTAAGGTAATGGACAACACAGGAACTACACCACAGCCCAGAATACAGCAAAGCCTGTAAACTGGTCTAAACTAGTCGAGGAGAGGCGGGAAAACAAGGATTATTTTTTTTGTTTTTTTTGTTTTTAGATAGAAAACACCCAGAAATACAGAAGGCAGCAATAAATCAGTTACACAGGCTAGCACACTTTAGTGGGCAGCCTCAACAGTTAAATTAAACAAACAACAGATTTTCGATCAATTTTCGTCCAGGTAAAATTTTAAGTTCAGATACTATATAATGCAGCAAACAGTTAAAAAACAGTATAAGCTTGTTTAAAATAAGCAAGAGAAGGTATTCCAAGTAAAAAACAGAAAATATGGAAAGTAGTCACTTTTCTCAGTTCTCTGTAGCTAGGACCACTCTGCAGGACCACGTGGAGCTGTCTCTGAGTAGTATAGCCAGAAAAAACGCCTGAGGTGGATTTAAATAGGGAACTTCAAAAGAGCTAGAAATGGTCCAAAACAACCAATTACTACAGCTCTTGTGCTGGAGGTCACTCCTTCAGGGACAGATAGGCTGCTCAAGGCTCCCCACTCCCACTGGTGAGCAAAGAAACTTCCTTCTTATCCAAGTAAGGTAATGAACAACACAGGAACTACACCACAGCCCAGATTACAGCAAAGCCTGTAAACTGGTCTAAACTAGTCGAGGAGAGGCGGGAAAACAAGGATTATTTTTTTTTGTTTTTTTTGTTTTTAGATAGAAAACACCCAGAAATACAGAAGGCAGCAATAAATCAGTTACACAGGCTAGCACACTTTAGTGGGCAGCCTCAACAGTTAAATTAAACAAACAAACAACAGATTTTCGATCAATTTTCGACTAGGTAAAATTTTAAGTGCAGATACTATATAATGCAGCAAACAGTTAAAAAAACAGTATAGGCTTGTTTAAAATTGGTGTTAAATGAATTCTACCTTAGAGAGAGAGGACAGAGTGTGGACAATCTACCTGAATAAGGAAAACGTGAATAGAAGACGTGCCTAAGTTATTTCAGTCATTAAGATCATTATTATTTATTCTATCATAATCCAACTCACTTTACACCTCTCTGCTACACTGCAATATCTTTCCCTTCACTTCGCCAAATTTTCTGTATTATTTGGTCCATTCTCTGCAACACATTACCTTCTTCATGCCCTTGAGATTATTCCATTAAGGATAAAAATATACACATCAAGTTCCATAGTGTAGGAAATATAAATACATTATTTATTACTGACATGTGGCTCGTTAAGACGTGTCCAACCCGCGCCCTCAGAGCATCTACGTGGCCCCCACCCTTCAACTGCAAACATCAATACACGCATACCCCAAACACATTGTTTTGCGTTTTCACGCCCGTGACCTATAACTTCTCAGTGTGCGATGCACCAAAAGCACCATTCTAGTTTTGATTTTTTTTTGGCGCCAGTGGCTGATCTGTGTGTTCCCGCTGTTATTTGGCCAGAATCAGTGTGTGTGTGCTCGCTTAAGAGGGAATAGCGTATGGATTTGCTGCCTTGAAAGGACAGCACTTACCTGTGTTAACAGGTCGGAGTGAGGAATGAAGAGTACATGCATGAAAGCAGAATGTTTGTGTATGTGAAAGTAGTAGAAGAGTGTGTGTGTGTATGTGTGTGTATGTGTGTGTGTGTGTAGTAGTGTGTATAAAAAACAGATATGAGAGAGACACATGCACAGAGGCTACCGACGTACCAATCTACCTACTGACTGGCAAATAAGTTAGCTCAGAAATATATCTTAGATTAAAAGTACAGTTTGATTAAATTGCAGCTTTCCTGACAGGGAGAGTGTTGTATTGAATATGAAATGATACCTCTCAACCATGGCTTTTTTGCTTCATCTTCCAATTTCTGTCTTTTGCTTAGAAATAAACAATATCCAAGGTAATGCAGTTCCAGGGAATAAGAATGAGACAGCAGCCTAGGTCAGGTCAGTACTGATTGACTTTAGACTGTAGCATATAAAGTTGAATAGTTTATGAGACAAACAAAAAAAGCACCCAGTACTGTTTTGTCATTGGTGTGTCTTGCTAGTGTATAGGACAAATAATAAGAGCAGCTTGGTGGATCATCAATACTGGCAAAATCAGGAAGGTTGCATGTCATTTTAAATGTTGTGGGTTTTATTGTATGTGTGTGTTGTGAGTTGAGGGTTGCAACAGTACATGATTATTAAAGACGGAGACTTATGGGACAGTGGAGAATATGTTTCTTTTGTTTCAAAACCTGATACTTGAGTACTAGATATGCCAAAAGTAGATTTTTTTAAGGCATAGCTTTCTGCCATTTGCAGTGTATGGATATTTATATTTAATAGACACAATGTTAGCAGTATGAGTGTGGTCCTGTAGGGATTCGGAGGAGTTGTGGTCACCACTGCCAATGTAAGTTAAAATGACCTGAAATGGATATTGGATGTTACTGAAAATACAGTAAGTGGGTTTAGAAATATAGTTTTGCACTGCAATTTGCAGGCCATAATTTAATTTTATATTTCAGGTAGTCCTGGTATTGTATCCATAAGACTTAATTAGGGAAGAGCTATCATTCCTGGAAATAAGCAGCCCCAGTTTCAGTGAAAGCTCTGTATGTTGCAGGTAGGAAGTGGCAGGATGTGGATGCAATGTGTTGTATTATTATTTTAATGCATTTGTCATTTCAAAGCATGGTTTTGCTGCAAAGAAGGCAGGCTTGAATGAGCCATATAACGCTTTAACTGACAATGACGGATAGAAAGATTATGGGTGATGCATGTCGTCGGGTGCTACAGTTGCTCAATGGTGTCTATGATGCATAACTATGTTTGGGTTCGTGTCCCACTTTTATTTTTTCTCTTTCTCCAGATTTCTCTTGCTCTAAGGTTGAGAGGTATGGTTCCATATTAAATCAAAAGGTTGTATTTACCTTGGAAGACTTTTTCAGCATAATTACGAAACAGAGCTCTTTTAATATCTTTTGCTTATTTTCAATATAACCGCCATATAACTTGCAAATAACCTTCTGCTTAAACTACTTTTTAATTTATTGGAATTGACAGGTATGTTCACTGGTTTGATGTAAGCAGAGTGTTAATGTGACAGCTCAGGTAAACTGTCAGTCTGTGAATAACTTCTGCACAAATTAAAATGTTCGAATCTCTAAATGGCTTTTAGGATTGAGGGAAGTTATAGGTTTACTCCAGTATGTGTGTATGATCTTAGAGAGTTTATGGATTTCTATTGATTACTTTTTGCTGAGCAGTTGTTTGCTAATTTATTGATGGTCCTTTTGGTGGTGGAATTGGATGGATGAGAGTCCATCTCTTGTATGATTTTTTCAGCTATTTTACTTCCAGACAATTTCATTCAGTGAGTGTGTGTCATGTGATTACTGAGGTCGCCTATTTTAGAAGTAGGGGGTTTGTTTTGTGAGTGTGTGTGTGTGTGTGTGTGTGTGTGTGTGTGTGTGTGTGTGTGTGTGTGTGTGTGTGTGTGTGTGTGTGTGTGTGTGTGTGTGAAAGAGAGAGATTTAATATATACTGAATATATTTTTGCAAATGGAATTCTTAGTTAAACAGGCTCTTCTTTTTGGGCAAGTAGACTTGAGTAACTAATATTAGATCTTTTAGCCATCCAGCTAGAAAGTTTAGTATGTGGATTTTCCATCCGGTTTGATGAAGGTTATGTTATTTACTCATGAGTACATTTATGGCTATCCATCCAGTTGTCGCGGTTAGTTGAACCACTGTCTGATAATGAGAGGAGCTTGTTACAGAAGTTGAAGTTTTTGTATCAAGAACATGTCTGTACAGAGGGTTGTTTATGTTGCAGTGAAGGCTGCGTGTCTTTGGTGAGCGCTTTAAGTATAACCAGTATTTCTGGTGAAGGGAAGTCTCTAAGACAGGGATCTTTCTTAGCCTGGAAAGAAAGCCGTTATTTAAACTGGATAGGGCCAGTGAGAGACAGAGGAAAGCGTTGCTTTTTTAGTCTGTTGGATAATCAAGGAACTTAGTCCTTGACCTTTTTGTCAGAAATGGTTATAGTCTTCTTTTGGCAGGGTGTTTGCTGAGGCACATGCCAAAAGGGCTGGCACTCAGTACTGGCTCTTATAAAGGAAGAATAGGATACAGCAGTGACCACCTTTGTCCCTGGATGAGATACCTTACACGAGATGGGCCATGTAAAAAGCTTTCCATACAACAGAGACATGGTGGTCAAAAGTCAGGTTACTATCAACCTCGGTGCCCAAGCACCTCGTTACCACTCGACGCGTGCTTACAACATTTATTAATGTGATAATTTCAGGGGACATCACCTCCCGATGATGATGCATTTTTAGCATGGCTTAAGGCCATGTGTCTGAACTAGTTATTTGTTTGGGTGAGACTCTCTGTTGCTTATTTAGAATTGTTTTATTAACCCGCAATGTAAATTCTTTACTTTTTATTGCAAATTTGTTAGCTTATTTTGTGGATTATGTTATTGCAGGACTGCTAATGTTGACATTGTGTATGGAAGTTGACCGCTGGAGTGGTTTTCCCAGTGAGAAATGCTAGTGCTG
>NW_025049481.1:0-12967 GCF_019279795.1 Protopterus annectens | reverse complement strand
AAATATTTTTTTTTTAAAAAAATTGTATGTTAAACCAAAGGAAAAAGGGCCAGGCAAAAAAAAAAAAGGTTTTTTTTTTTGGGCCCCTGTATAAAACATAAAAAAGAAGGTTATAAACCCACAAATGTGGGTTTCATGCAATACATGGAATGACAATGCAGGGACCAGCAGCCCAAAAACCCAACATGGCCACCGGGGGGCTAAGGGGAAGCTGAGTCTAAGACATGTAACTAAGCATTAGTAGGCAATCTCATGTAAATGAGGGTTAGGATACTGAATCTCACAGTCACATACCAAATGAGCACAGTCTGAGTGGGAAAATACAAAGGGGAGGAATAGAGTAGGAGATAGGTGACATCACAGGGGAATGGTAGAAAGAAATGCAGTTCATTGGAGGCCAGTGTAACATGACAGATGACAGGCACAGATCATGGAAAGAGGTGTGCCACTAGATAAGTCATGGAAAGTCAAGAAATGGAAGGTGTCACTGTTACCTACACCAAAGTTTCTTGCGGGCCCGTGCATGCTAATGAACCCCAGAAAGGCAGTGTGCCTGTAAAGGGGAGCATGTGGGAGCATGTTGGGAGATGTTTAACACTGTTTGTGGGGGGCGCTTGGCAGTCTGAGTATGTTGGAGGCTGTTGGCGGGGAAAGGGTGTTTGGGGTTTTTGAATGTAGATTCTAACCAAAAGCGGTGGTGTAAGCCACTGTGGCGTGTTTCAGATAGTATGCAAGTTGCTCCCCTGAGGAAACAAAAAGGGAAAAAAGGAAGCAACAGAATTAATAGGAAGCTAGCAGGGATAACTGCTGAAGCTAGCAGGTGAAAAAATTAGAAGCAGGCAATTACACAGGCAGAATAGTAGCCCACCCCACCTTAAAACTCTGCAAACAGTAGTGCAGGATGTTTTTTAAAAACACTGCAAGACAGGAGTAAGCTAATAGAAGTGAAAACTAAAAAAGCTGAACTCAGAGCAGAAAGGGGGCCCCATAGCTGTCATAATGAGACATGGGGACTTGCTGAGGGTGGTAAAATGCAGATGGTGCCAGACAACCCACAGTGGGGGGCGGAGAAGAGTGTACAGGCCCAGGGTCACCCCCCTTACATGAGCTGGAGATAGTAGGCTATAGAGTGGACAGAGAGCTCCTGCAAAAATTGTTGAGCTGTGCAGGCCACGCCTCACACACAGAACCAACAGAGGGGAACCCATCCCAGTGGAAACCAAGGTATGTGTTGGCCTAAGAATACTAGCAACAGGTACCTTCCAGAGACCAACTGGCGATATGATGGGGATATCACAGGCATCAGCCTCCAGGGTACTACACCAGTTCCTGGATGCCATGTCAGCACATGTCGGTGATCATGTATATTTCCCCAATGCCCGTGAGGTATTGGCCAGCAATATCTCTCTTCCAGCAAATAGCGGAATACCCTGAGGTACTGGGTGCAATAGACTGCACACTCGCATCAAAGCACCAGCAGGTGAGCGGGTAGGGCCTACATTAACGCAAGGGTTTCCCCCTCCATCAACTGCCAGGTCGTGTGTGATGCCCAGGGCATAATAATGAGTGCGTGTGCTGGCTGCCCTGGGAGTTAGCACGATTCCCACATCTGGCATTTGGCAGCTGTACCAGACATTTGCCAATGGGGACATCCCACACGGACACCTAGTGGGGATGCAGGTTATGCACTGGAGCCGTGGCTGATGACACCCATCAGAAAGCACACACATCTGAACGGGAAAGCCATAATGAGGCACGCACAAACACGTAATGTATGGGGCGTGTGTTTGGGCTGCTCAAGTCACGGTTCCAGTGTCTGGACACATCTGGTGGAGCCTTGCAGTACACACCAGCTACATGTACCCAAATTGTCATGGTATGTGCTATGCTACATAATATGATCTTGCGAAAACAGCTGCAGCAGGACCAGCATAGGGGGGCCAAACACCCCACCATTGCCAAGGCCATCACAGGCAGAGCGTGACTGGGAGGAACAACCTGAGCCTGCCCCAGTAGGCAGAAGGAGGCATGTCCAGTATGTCCTGGCCTTGGCAAAGAGGTAATGCATAGCACATACACTGGCTCAGTAGGAACCCTGGGAATGATCCCCTCTCTGACTCACTCATATAAACAGGGATGCCTAACATGACACAACCTGCTCTCAAACATGTACAGGGAGTGTAGTATGTGCATCCGACAGAGGCAGCCCTGCAGCACCACCTGAGGCATAAATTGCCATGTGTTAAGCAATGTAACACCATCTAGTATATGCAAACATGAAGACCCTGCCTAACATCTCACCCTCACCAAGCATGATGCCACACTATGAGACAAGAAGATCAAGTACAATAATGGCTGAAGTAATGCAGTCAGTCAAAGGGGAGCCAATGTGTAAAGGCTGGGAAGATATGCAGGACATGATGCACCACCTGCTAGGGGTGGCATGCACCTACATGCCATGCCCCATGGATACTGGCAAAGGCTGTCAGTACCCAACATGCCCTGAATAGGTAAGTCTCAAAACACAAACCAAACCCCATAGGTTCTACAAGGGTTAGGAACCCATATGTAAGTACCCCCTGACAGATATACAAACAGCAAGATGTGTGCAGTGTAAATGCACACAGTAAGGAGAATGTAGATACCAGTCCTGTAATAGAGAACTGGGCAAGGCTCACACAGCACCCTAAAACTACCAGGTCACACCTCATACTGTGCTGTACAGCCAAAACATGGAACAAGCTACAAAAGGGGGGACTAGCAAGAAATGGCAAGGATAACCACACCCCCCTGTTGGTACCACAACAAGAAGCAGCATGGAATAGCCATGGTCAAATACCAATGGCTAAAACTGCCTCAGTAATAGCCTGCTGCAGACCACTGTCCTAATACCAGGAACATCACCTGGCCTATGTGGGAAAACATGAATATATCAAGCCCCCAAACCACATTATATTGCTAAATGAAAATACCCAGACATACACTGAGCATTGTACTAGCACCAACACAGTAGGAGAAATTACCCAGATTTCCCTAAAAACCCAAAAAGCCCAGGAACAATGTACTACTCCCACAAGAGGGTAAGCATACTGGATGTGATAATCAGCAACATGTGTACTGGATGGCAAGATGAGAAGTGTACCCCTCACTGGTAAGACCAGACCATAGAGTAACACACTGGATATACACACCTGACCCCAGTCCCTGGCCAGAATACCACAGTGAAAACATGTGTAAAGTATAGGTTGCAGCCCTCAAAACCGATGTTGAATCCAGAAAGGCCCTTTCAAGTGCAGAATATGGGACACACCACAGAACATTTTACACAGACATTCCATGACCACAGCCAGGAATGCTTGGGGTATGCAATCACAAATAACAACAACACACAATGCCATACGCAGGCATCTGGCATGCTGGGCTCCAGCCATTACCAAACCATGCAAGAGAATGAGGAAGTACCACATGATAGAGCAAACATAAAAGGGAAGTAATCACTGACCAGTAGTATGGCAACAACATATGTCCACACATACAACCCACTAAGTCCAGCCACAACAAGTATAACCTATGAATCCAGAGGCAATGTGACCCTGTCCCAAGTACACAGACAACCACAACACCCCAATAAATACAAACATATGTGATAGATGCATCCATGTATCCAAAGCAGAGGTTGAGCTCCAACAACTCAGTACTGTCAACACTAGTCAGGAGGAGAAGGTAACCACATACACCACAAACCCAGTCCCACATAGACCTACCACAACTGTAAACCAAACACATAAACACAGACAAATATTCCCGGAGGCCTCAATTACAAACACACCACACAAACAGAGCCTCCAAAGTAGATCACAAGCAACCACAACCTTCAAACATAGCACATGCAATAGTACAAAGCTGGTGTGCCAAACAGTCACAGGCCCGAAGGAGAAACAACATGCCTGATACAGTCGTAATAGGTGTCTGTATAGGCAGAAACACAGCTGTCCCACTCACCAGACTGAACAAGGGAAAGGGTAGAGTAAGCTGCTTGTAGGTAGCCACAAAATGCCACGTAACACAAGTGCAGGTCACCCCAAAGCAAGCAGAAATATGATGCACTCAATGTCCATGCTGGTGTGAATTACCTGAGATGTACCTCCCTGGTCAACAACAAATGAGACATGGATGGTCCCTCCAAGTATGTACCCCAGGGCGGGATGACACTGGCTGTGTGCAGCATCCAACCCTCACCAAGAATGATGCCACAGTACAAACACAGAATGCTCATGTTTAACAGCTGGCACAGTTACAGCTGTCAGTCCAAGAGGGTGTAATATGTGTCTGCTTGAGATGTCAAGCATGACAAGCCATGCTGCTGTTTCAGGGATGGCTTGCACCTGTTACCCTGGGTGTCTGGATACTGGATAAGGCCTTTGCCACCTCCATAGAGCCGTATGTAGGCAAGGCCAAAAAGACTACCCATCACCCTAGAAAACATAAGTGGTAGGAAACATAAGGGTAATGCTGACCAATGCCAGATGTGTAAACTGCAATATGCATGCCCCTGAGGCACTTCCCATTATGGAGAACATTGATGTCTGTCCAGTGACAGAAGCCTGCTGCAGGCCACTGGTACACACCAGCACTACTAGGTTATACCACATACCATGTGTTATGGCCCCAACACCTGCACCAAGACATCAAAGGAGGGGGAGTATCCATATGCAGCACAGACACCCATATAGCCAGGTAACTGACAATGCACAAAGCAGCGGACACCACCCATGTGCACATAACTGTAGTCAAAACTGCTGTACAGTCTGTAGCATGCGACAGACCACACTCTCACACACAAGAACCCCACCCAGACATCCGAAGACACTGGACAGTATGGATGTCCCACCAAATACCAGACAAGGTACACAAAGTACCACATAGGTGTCAAACCATTATGTATGCAAGGAGTCATCAGGGACCTAGGGACACAGGTCGACATTAATCTGTCATGTGACAGCCACAATGCCAATGTGGCTATGAAGACTGTTGATACTGGACACCGTATCATGAAAGGATTCACACCAACATCAACAGAGGTCACTGTGCCGCTGTACTGTTCCCTTATCAGACCCATAATCTAGTACAATGACTCATATGGGATGTACCATCTGTGACATCTGCAGCGGTTTGGAAGACCTCATAGTTACCCCACCAACAGGATAAAGGGTGCAGAATATATGTCATATGCTGCCTGGCTGTAGACACCCCAGCTGACTGCAGCCACACACTGCCTACACAGAGGCATTGTATGTCTGTTGTACAGGCCATGTCCAACACAGGAGTAATGGACATGCTACACCACAGGAAATCAAAGCCATTGGAGCTGTGAGAGTCACAGATGTCAACCTCAACACATAATGAAATAAGATGTGCTGGAGGGACAGATACATAACCCATAGGCTCCCACACCCAGAAACAGGATCCCAATCCATGGTAGGCAGAGCCCCTCATTGACACCCCTCAACAGGAATATTGCCAAGTGGATGGATGACCGTATATACTGGGGGTTACTGTATCATGTGACCAGACAGAGGCACAGTGAGAACCTCATAAATGGCCATAGTGTGAACATGGCAAGGGGTGGCCGAGGAACACACACACTCTAGCTGGAGAAGCACTGTGGCCTAGGGTGTCTAATACTACTATGAACCCATGAACCTATGAGATACAACACATTACAGGACACTAAGGATAATCCACAAAGCCCACCCAACTGATGAGTAGGAACCATGTTGGGCATCCCACAAATATGCTCCAGATCACACAGATATTACAAACAACATACCAAACACACACACATATTGCTAACATACAACCTGTCAGGTGCAGTGCAAACACCCCCCCCCCGAGTGCAAAATACCTATCCCAGCAGATGGTCCCCTGACATTGCAGATGCTGAGGTAACAGCCATCATCTGCAAAGCAGAACACACAGCATGGTGGTGTCCTGTGCTGAGGCCAACATGGACCCCAAGAGTAATGGAATGCAAAATCACACTACTGGCCAATGTCAGCCTTACCACAGGATATGTACCCAAAGAGCAGTGTACAACAACAGTGGTCCATCACAACAAAGGTGTTGCCTGAATGGATACTCCAAACTACCACCCCAGGATCCTGACAAGCTTGTTCTGCACAGCTATGGAAAGGATCAGTATGTACCACAGACAGAAGGCTATGTGGACCTACTGATACTGGACCCTACACACTGTGGCTGTTGTAACTGCAGAACCTGCCCTAAACATGTCGGACCCATTTTAAGCAGTCATTAAGGTCATTGATCAGGGCAATGTGGTCCACACAGCGTAGCTGGACCGTGCACATGCTTCTAGACAATACCATCGTGTTCAGTATGGATATGTTCACCAGCTTAAATATACACCCCTATGTCAGTAGAGGGTTGCAAACAGACCAAGGACAGAACTGACATGGTCAGACATGCTGCATCCATGTCAGACTACAAAGCGATATGAGTGGCATCCCACAAGGCCTGGTCTTGTCCCCCACCCCGTTCTGTATACATGTCCCATAGGTATAGGCCAACATGGAAGGACTGTGACTGAGCATGTATGCAGAGGGGTGCAAACAGCCCACCATATCCGACCCCCAGCTGACACAAGCAACCCACAAAAGGGCCACCCACAAACAGACAACTGTAGCCATAGCCATGTCAGCAAGCTAATGCAGAACTGTGTATAGACAACCACTGTGGATATACAGTAAGTGCCCACAAATTACCACCAGGTGTTAACCCATGAGGCACCTAACATGTAATGTGAGACCTGGGTACAAAAGGTGATAAATCCTGCACTGGACAAACATGTGTCTGTAGTGTTGCAGAAACATGTACCATATAGCCACCTAAACATGAAGGCTGTTAGATGTAGATAAGGGAAACTCACTCTGGCTCTGCAGCCATCCTCCATCAGCATCAACTGACTACAATAGCCCTGTGGGATATACCGCAGACACCTCCATCAACTGTAAAGTCCACAACAGTACCCACCAGGGGTAGCAAAGAGCCTGAACAGATGCCATGTGTTGCCTGAGTAAACAAACTGCAGCCCACACACGCCATCCTTCCCGCTACAGGAAAGCTGTGCCTGATGTATGATGCCATGTCCAACCTGGAATGAATGAACATGTTGCACCTTGTACAATCTGAATGGCAGTGAGCTATGCACATGAGAGACCTGAACCCCAGCACTGACATACATAGGACAAGCTGTACAGAATGATCCATAACACAGAAGGCACCCCACACTGCAGTAAACTCCTGGTACAGGTCAGCCAGAGTCACATATCGACACCCCTCAAGAGGCATCCTGATGAGTGTATGGGAGATGGTAGGCTACCCTGGGTATCACTGTTATGTCAGAGGTAGACAGAGGCACAGTATACCAACCATGACATATGTAATGGCAAACTCCAGTTACAATGTGTGTCAAAGGACAAACACACCCTGTGACTACCATCAGAAATGGCCTACAGAACATCGCTAGTGTTTGCCAATGTCCACCCATGTTGTGGAATACACTAGCAATGTTGGACGAGCCTGGTGTAGGTAGTCCATATCTGAACATATTGCAACATGGTCATATGTGCACAACTGGCCCCTACACAGTCTTTTGCTCACTATGAAGATGTCAAGCAGTGATAGGACTAAAGCCCAGGATACTGTCCACACAGTGAAATACTGAACCAGTACACTATCGGTACTACAGTGTTAGGTCATTATAAATTAAAAAAGAAGTAAGCAAAAAGAAAAAACCTTTTGTCCCATACACAGTTCCATATAACAAATGCCAAAACTCTATAAGGTTTAGAAAAATATTTTGCACAGGTTAGCCTGTTGAGTTCCAGACCTTATAAATAAATTAACTGCAACTTTATATACAAAAATTCAAAACGCCATCTCAATTATCATACATATTACAAAATGTAAATTCTGGGTTAACCAAACAAAGGGAAAAAATGGCAAAAAAATTTTAAAAAGTGGATTTAGAATAAAATTAATATATATTAAGAAAGGGATCAAAAAAATACATATATAAAAAAAAAAAACCCAAAAACCTGAAAAAAAAGAGAAAATAAATTTCATATTTAAAGAAAAAAACACATCATTTAAAATGGTCATTTTGGGTATACCAGAAACATATCATTGAAATAAAAATTTATTTTTGTATTTCAACCCAAAATAATGGTTTTTAAAGGAACCCTTTCCATTAAGTCCTGGGGGCACAGATCTAAGTCTGATGATCCATTGTGCCCTGATAATTATCAATGTCACCTCTCGGGGATGATCTGAGACCCAAAAAGTGGCCCTTTCCCCAACACTTGGGTTGCTTTTTTTTCCTTTTTAATGTGTAAAAGGTATGTTCTTGAATTTTCCAGGAACAAAAACACGGCCTCCCCTTTTGGGGACAATTCATTGGTCACTTGTTTATTACTTTATATAAGAGAAAATTGCATGATATTAGAACACACAAATCAAATTAAACCATAAATGCATTGCAATTTAACATATGGGGTAGGGTCAATATGTTTTTCCCCAGGGGTCAGCTCAGCCAGGTGTTTTTGCATCCCCAGGGTAGTAGGCTCCTCCCCGTAAATGTCCCGAAGGCCATGTGAGGTAGTATGTGCCCCTGTCCCGGGGAGGGGGGTCTCAGGGATTGAATGTGCTAAGCCCACCCGGTGGTGTGCTGTGAGAGGGGTTTTGGGGTCTCTGGAGGGGTCCCAATAACAGACTGGACCCCCATTCTCTGGACATTCCCCTGTCAACATGTGGTAATGAGTATTTTGTGGTGCCGTGCTGAAAAATCCAGATGTCCCCTCTGTGGGCTACAGTTCTGCAATGGGAGGGGGCCCTGTTAACCAAAATGGCGTCCCGAGGTGTCTTGTTGTGGAGCAGTCATGGTATATGTGGGGTAGCATGACCAATGCAAACTGTACATGCTCAAAGGGTGGCAAGGATTATGCTGGTGGGTATAGTCCTAGCATGGGTCCTCTGAAGTCATCCACCCCGCTAAAAAGTTGGGGTCTGCTTGTTAAACACATTTTTGTGCAGTGACAACCCCCGGGGTGGAGATGAGATATGGATGTCCAGGGGAAAAGGGGGACATGGGCAAATCAACAATTGGCTACCTCTGGTGTGGAACAGTGAGTACCCCCGTTGAGATGGACAGGGAAAAGTATTAACCCATGTGGCGTGGGTTCTGCCCTAGCACATGGACCCACAAATAGTAGTGGGGGGGGTAAAGGGGAGAGGCCTGAGTAGTTCTCACACACAATATGCCTGTTTATTTAAAAATGGGATGGTGTATGTGAATACCTGCATATCCTGGCACTGTTCCCAGGGAAGCTAAGTGTGTGTCCTGGATGTGGGTGTGGTGTGCTGGACTGGTTGTGTGTTACAGGTCCTGTGGTCCCAAAGCATGGTATAGAACATAACCTGCCAGTGCGATGTGCACATCTGACCCGAGTGGGTGCAAATGCATATCATGCTATCCCGACAGGTTACGACATCTACAAACCTGGAAATGAAGATGTAGCACCCTAGAAATACTACAGGTGCAAACAGATGCCCAGTAATTGAAAGCGCTGCACCGCCTCAAGTGTCATAAATACTTAGGTAGGGGTTCAATCCTGCAAATGCTCAGTGTGTGTGGTTGTGGGTGATGGTTGTGTGTGTGAAAGGCTGTGAGAGGGAAATGTTCCTTTGGCAACTGGGAGATCCTAGGACACACCCCTTCTAACACAGATGATGTCAGCACCCTTAAGTACAGAGGAGAAGGAAGCCTCAGTAATGGAAAGGCCTGCTAATGCATCAGTCTCAGTGCATAACATAGTTAGGTAGTGGTTTAATCCTGCAAATGGAAGTGTGTTTTGGATGGGGGGTTTTGTGTGCAAATAGTATGAGATCCCCTTTGGCAACTGGGAAACACTACAGGATGACACTCCTTTCTAAACACAGATGATGTGCACCCTATAAGACAGCAGGAGAGAGCTCCCGTAATGCATAGCTGCTAATGCATCTTCTGTGCAAACAAATTAGGTATGTTTGTCCCAGATGCATGTGTGTTTATGGGGGGTTTTGTGATGCCAGGTATGTATGAGGGAAATGTTCCTTCTGGCATGGGAGAACACATAAGGATGATGCCTTTGAACAGAGATGTCACACCCTATAGTACAGCAGGGAAGAAAGCCTCCGTAATGCAATAGTGCAGCGTAATGCATCCGCTCAGTACATAACATAGTTGGTAGTGGTTCAATCTCAATGCCAATGTATTTGAGGGGGTTATGGATGCAGGAAATGTCTTTTGGCAATGGGAGAACACACTACAGGATGACCCTTTTGAAAATATGCAGACCCTATAAGTACAGCAGGAGAAGGAAGCCTCCAGTATGCAATAGCGTTGCAATGCATCCTCAAGTGAATAGCATAGTGGTTGGTTTGAATCCTGCAGTCCAAGTTAGTAGGGGTTTGACGAAGATGGTGGGTGATTGTGTGTGCAGAATGTTAGGGAAATGTTCCTTTGGCAACTGGGAGAACACACTACAGGATGCACACGCCTTTCTAAACACAGATGATGTCAGCCCATAAGTACAGCAGGAGAAGGAAGCCTCCCAGTAATGCGAATAGCGCTCTGCTAATGCATCCGTCTCAAGTGCATAACATAGTTAGGTAGTGGTTTGAATCCTGCAGATGCCAAGTGTGTGTGTTTGGATGGGGGTTATTGTGTGTGTGCAGATATGTATGAGGGAAATGTTCCTTTAGGCAACTGGGAGAACACACTACAGGATGCACACCCTTTCTAAACACAGATGATGTCAGCACCCTATAAGTACAGCAGGAGAAGGAAGCCTCCCAGTAATGCAAATAGCCTCCTAATGCATCCGTCTCAAGTGTCATAACATAGTTAGGTAGTGGTTTGAATCCTGCAAATGCAAGTGTGTGTGTTTGGATGGGGGGTTATTGTGTGTTGTGCAGATATGTATGAGGGAAATGTTCCTTTTGGCAACTGGGAGAACACACTACAGGATGCACACCCTTTCTAAACACAGATGATGTCAGCACCCTATAAGTACAGCAGGAGAAGGAAGCCTCCCAGTAATGAATAGCGCTCTGCTAATGCATCGTCTCAAGTGCATAACATAGTTAGGTAGTGGTTTGAATCCTGCAGATGCCAAGTGTGTGTGTTTGGATGGGGGTTATTGTGTGTGTGCAGATATGTATGAGGAAATGTTCCTTTGGCAACTGGGAGAACACACTACAGGATGCACACGCCCCTTTCTAAACACAGATGGTGTCAGCACCCTATAAGTACAGCAGGAGAAGGAAGACTCCCAGTAATGCAATAGCGCTCTGCTAATGTGTTCCCTGATCATAATGTAATTAGGTAGGAGTTTGAAACCTGTAAATGACATGTGTGTGTGCATTTCCGTATGCAAAACATGTTAGTTTTGGCAATCAGGTGATCACACTACCTGATGCACATTACCCTTTCAAAGTACTGATGTTGTCAGCACCCTATAAGTATAGCCAGAGACGAGGAACTATCTAGTAAACTGAACAGTGCGCTTTGCTAATGCGCCCTCTCATGTGTCATGACTTAGGTAGGAAGGGAATGAATCCTGCATATGGCAAGTGTGCATGTGTGGGGTAGTAGGGTGTGTGTAAATACAAGTGTGAGGGAACAGATCCTTTTGGCAAATACTACAATACACCAAATGCTACATATTCCCCCAGTTAACACAGGGAATGTCACCACACTATCAGCACAGCAAACAGGGCTAGTTGGCTAGTAATGCCAATAGTGTGCTCTGCTACTGTGTCTATTACCATTGTCAGAGTACAGATAGGCATGTTTTGGTAACCCACAACTGTCACTGTGGTTGTGTCACACAGTATGACCTTGTGGGTATTTGTACATAACAATGCATGCCATTGCCTAACCCAGCAATGGCATTGCACATGATGTATGTGTGTGACACATACACATAAATACCTGTGACCTGCAGTAGTTACCATGTCTGACACATGCTTTGTGTGGATAAATGGTATTAGCAATGTATACCAATATGACTGTGTCTTACTGTGCAGGGTCCGCACGTGGTATGTCCCTATACAGTGTGGGTGTCTATGGTGAAAGACCTACAGCAGGGGATACACATCTGGTCTGGGCCATATAGTGTACATGTAGTCAATGTACAGGTGCTGCATGTTCCCACCTGTTGTGGTAGTGGTAACATGTCATTCCACTGCAATTCGGTGACCACATGCTGTGAACTCTTCAACTAGAGTGTTGTAGCTACAGTAATGCTCACACACAATGTTGGCTGGATGCAGTATGGCCTTATAAAGACAGTTCATGGACTGTCATATTGCCGGTTGTTGTTATGGAGGATAGGTGGTCTTCCTGTGTATGTGAGGGTTGTGTGTGCCATGCTATGAACCAGATGGCAGTCCGACACACTGTCAGCTGCACATGAGTAGGCCCTGATGGTTTGTGCTGTGCCAACAACCTGGAGGTGTGTGTAGCTTGTTAACTTGGGATACCACCCCTATCCATGTGTGTTACATGTGTAGGGGACGACAGGCATGGTATGGGGCATAACCTGTCAGTGATGGGTAACACCTGTGAGCCATGAATATGCATCGGTACTGCACAGACATTGCAGTTCACCGTGCTGAGGGCAGTGTCTGGTGCATGCATCCTCCGTGTACACTGCTGTTGTTGTGTAGCAGCACTGTTAGTGTCTAACCTGTGATACCCAGGAGTGCTATGTAAACCATGTCCTGCAGCATAAGGCAGTATGTGTGTACCAACCCACCTGGCATGTAGTGACTGCCAGTTAATGTAAGCCTGCACCATCCGCGGGGTGACAATGCCACCCCAGAAACATTTGCAGTTCGTAGAGTG
>NW_025049480.1:0-13513 GCF_019279795.1 Protopterus annectens | reverse complement strand
GTTTGGGCCCAATGGTGACCCGAAACTGTTGTTACTTTCCCACGATCTCATTGGGGGATTAGACCCACAGTTAGGACAGCTGTTTCTTTGTAGCCTCACCTCGGTAATGTACGGTTGTGTCGCACGGCACTGTGGTTCCACGTCACAGGGCCAATGCCTCCACTGACCCTGGTTATTACTGTCCCATTACCATGAGGAGACCTATCTGCAAAGACATGGGAAGGGATCATACCCCTCAGATGAAGGCATAGGGGACCTGCATACTTTGCATCCAACACGGTTTGGCTTGGTCAGGGGCGGTTCATGCTTAAAGCATGGTGCTTGACAGTCACCAAGGCCATTGATGGGGTCTTGCAGTCCATACAGCCTACCTCGACCTAGCAAAGGCCTTCAACACATCACCCCTCAGGTATCATTGATAAACCCATCGCTTGATGTGAACACGACATCGCAGGATGGGTTGTAAACTGGCTATGTGACACGCCCACGGGTCATAGTTGCTGGCAGCATGTCGGACCTACTGCCTGTAGGCGGTGCCCCACAGGGCTCTTCCTGGGTCCACTCTCTTATACATCTACATTTCCACAGTACAGGCACACACAGGGGTGTTATGGGCACATTGTTTGTAGATGACTAAACGGGTGCCATAGTGGGACGGACATCTGACACAGATATCCTTCAAAGGGGCCTCCCAGATATGCATATCTGCTGTCAGGGACATGGCCTACAGCTAAATGCAAGGTAATGCAACATCATACCTGTCGAGGAGTACTAGGACACCCCTGTCCAGCATATGGGTGGCAGTCCACTGAGCGGGGTGATTACCAGGATCAGGGGACGGGAGTTGTCGGTCACCATTCGCTCAACACACACGCGTTATCGTGGTTCGTGGGACTTCTACATTGCCCACCTGTTTGTGCAAGGATTCACATGTAGATCAGGGTAGGTCATTGTCTCCTTGTACTCATTACGTGTTACACCTATGATTGAGTACAATGCCCTGTTCAGAATGTCTGTGACCCAACACCTGCAGCAGCGGGAAAAGGGCCCCCACAGTTCATCCACAAACGGATGCAGGGTCTCAGGAATATGTGCTTTGCTGAACAACTGAAAGGGTTCCATCGCTGTTCCGTCGGATACCACTTGCCCAGAGGTGACCTGTGCCTGGCATCCAAGGCCAGTTCGAACCCAGATTTGATGACTATGCTTCACCTAAAGAATCTAGATCCCTCAGAATCACAAGGGCAGGTGACGACACCTTGGCACTGTCATTAATAGAATGTGCTGGGGACACATTCATCACCCAGACACTCACTATGCTGTGGAACAACATCCCAGTACATGTGAGACAGAGCACCTGGCTGGCCTTGTTTTAGTATTTTGACAAGGATGTCTGAATTGCTTTATTCAACTAAACTTGTAAATGAATATTTACTTTACCACGTTTGTAATCTTTACATTCCATTGATATATTTTACATTAGTCATACTCATAGTGTTTATCTCTATATATTAGGGTTCATTTAGATTACTAGGTGTCTCTACTTCTATTAATGTATTGGCACAATCCCTAGAACATATATATGTAACGTATACACTCAGACACTTGGTAAACATTATGTTGGGTCTTCTGTCATATTAATACATATAGTATTATTTTCATGAAGAATGTACATGTTGAAGCAATGTCTGATTTACTCACTGTGTGCAATCAGACCCAGTAGACTTTAGCTTGTTCGCCTTTAAGGCATTTAATGAATACTTAGCACATCTTATTTACTGCCCAATTACGGGTTTTAAATGTACATTTAACTGCATTGTATGTATTCTGAAGAAGTCTGCTTATGATGCAGACAAAGCGCTGCAATAAACTATGGTGACTGCATTTAATTCCTGGTGGGCTCTGAGTGGTCACCGCCCCTTCTACAGTACCTCAGTTTTGCTTTGGACCTTCTCATCTGGGTCTCTGTGTTATTTGTATGGGGAATTCAAGTGTAGTCCCTATGTGTATTACCTGTGTAATGCCTTACTGCGGCTGTGTAATTCCACCGGTTTGCAGTTACGGGCCATTCTTGTTCATACGCTTGTCCATCCATGTGAATTGCCTACTGGACACTGGTATAGGGCTGTACACTTTCACGCCTGCATTTAGCATTCTCCGTGGATGCTTTGCATTATTGGAGTAAGGCAGGTTAAAGACACATCCTCCCACGGGCGGACAACGGATTATCTGCCACACAACACAGAGCCCCATTTATGCATACCCAAAATCCCATGGCTGCAACCTCGACAGTACCCATTACACATCCTTCATGCGGGATTGGGATGTGGACTCACATGTATGGACACGCCCAAACTGGGTATTTATGTTCAGATGTCCTGCATTTCATGGACTCTGTCAGCAACCTTAACACGCTGGTGGTGCATATGTCTAACTGTGCCGTAGTCACGGCTATATCATCGTGTTGTTCGGGCACGCTGGAGTGGGTTCTGTGACAATGTATTTTTGGGTCCTTCAATGGACACCAATGTGCATATGTCAAGTTAGATGTTGCTTGACTGTGTCCAACTGGCCAGTGCTTTTCACTGCTGCTGTATGTTCCCAATCGGGATGTCTGTTGACTACCCATTCTACATGGTGCTACGTAACCAGGTGATTTAGTACTGTGAACAAATGTCATACATCCAAAGATGCTGGTTAGCAACTGCTTCATATAAACCTCAGACATCCCAATAGGACATATCCGTGACTGTATTTTCAACATAACAGCACCGCAACACGTTGATCACCTATGTATTCATTTAACCATGTTGTCTTCATAGGTGGGAAGCCATAGTTTACATATCCTACTTGACATTGTGGGTGTGCCATTAGTATGTGTTCCACAGGTCGCACATCTGTTCCGCTGTATGGTAGCGGTGCCCTCATTCTGTTGCTGGCGGATTGAGTGCTGTGTACACGGGGGTTGGGACGGCGGTCAAACTTTGTATGTGGAATGTCAACTGTAGTCCCTATGTGTATTTCCTGTGTTATGCCTTACCGCGCTGTGTAATTTCCCGGTTTGCAGTTGTGGGTGCCATCTTGGCCAAAGGTTGTCCATCCATGAGAATTGCCTACTGGACACTAGTATAGGGCTGTACACATTTCACACCTGCATATAGCATTCTGCGGTAGATGGAATGCATTATTAGCGGAGAGAAAGGCAGGTGCTACGCACACATCCCTCCCAGGGGGCAGGACAAAGGATTACCAAAAAAACACCGAGCCCAGAGTCTACATACCCAGAATCCCTTGACTGCAACAGTCGACAGTACCCATTACACATCCTTCATGTGGCGGACTGTGATGTGGACGCAGTTCTATGGGACCCTGGGTATTTCTGTGCATATGTGCTGCATTTCATGGACAGCTATCATCAACATTAAACACGCGGGGGCATATGTGTACCTGGGGACGACAATGAGTTCAGAGGTGATGAAAGAAGCGGCACGCTGTCCTTTAGAAATTTTTGGGTCCTACAATGGACACCACTGTGCATATGTAAAGTGTATAGCTTGTCGGACTGTGTCCTTGTGGCCAGTGGGTTTCACTGATGCTGTGTGTTCAACAATCGGATGTCTGCTTGACTACCCATACTGTGCAGTGCTACAGGAACCATGTTTTCCGACACCAGAACCCAATGGTGTACATCCAATGTTGCAGGTTAACAACCACTTTAATTAATACCCAGAGGTCACGTTGGGAGGTATCGCCACTTTATTGTCGGAACAACACCTCCAGACTGTGTACATCACGGGAACTTTAGACCAGTCTTACCGCCATCCGCAAGTGTAATTAGCAGACACGTGCAATACATGTATGATAAGACATATTGTCATGCAGAAGTTAATCTATGTTATTTGGACATTGGCTTCTGCTATTGGCATCCGTTGCTGTGAGTGTTGCCAGTTACCATACACATTGCTTGCTCAGAGGCAGACTTCACAATTCTGCACACTACTGTGGTCTCCTTTAAGGACCCTGAGCCAGTGGTCGACAGTACTGCAGCCACTGCATCAATCACATTTGCCATCTACCAGTACCTACAGGACTGCATGAACCAGGCATTCACTTACCCAACTGTGGTTCATTGTACCAATGCCAAGCATCCAGTGTGGTGTACCCCAGCCATACACAGGCTGTACAACAAGAGGAGGTGGCTACTACAAGGTGGAGCAGACACCTTGTGAGGTATGACACCCTTGGTCATCATATGTGTAGAGTTACACACTGTCATGCCATGGTCCAGGGCACATTCCACAGATATACCTACATGGACCTGGCTGACAATCATACCACCTTCAGTTGCTATGCTCGACACCTGGGAGGTCACTCCCACATATGCTCTGACTGGGTTCACAAAGAGGTGGAGTTTACTCAACATACACACATTGCCAACATACGGGGTGACAAGTCCAGTGAGGACATCTCCACACCCACCGGCACACATGAGGAGATGTCTGTACCAGCGGTTTGTGGTCACCAAATGTTCTGTGACACACGGTGGGACATGCTCTCCAGGGTAGTGGACATAGCATCCATGAGACCAGCTGGTGACCCGACTGTGTACTCCACTATCTCATTGAGGAATTAGACCCACAGTTAGGACAGCTATTTCTTTGTAGCCTCACCTCAGGTAACGTACCCAGGTTGTGTCGCATGGCAACTGTAGTCCCACGTCACAGGGCCAATGCCTCCACTGAGCCTGGTTATTACTGTCCCATTACCATGAGGAGACCTATCTGCAAAGACATGGGGAGGGATCATACTGCGGCTCGAACATGAACGCATAGGGGACATCATACTTTGCATCCAACACGGTTTGTCTTGTTCAGGGCGTTCATGCCTTTAAAGCATGGTTGACATTTTCGGGACAGTCACCGAGGCCATTGATGGGGGTCTTGCAGTCCATACAGCCTACCTCGACCTGGCAAAGGCCTTCATCACATTACCCCCCTCAGGTATCGTTGATAAACCCATTGGCTGGGATGTGAACACGCATCACAGAATGTGTTGTAAACTGTCTATGTGACACAACCCCCCGGTCATAGTTGCTGGCAGCATGTCAGACCTACTGCCTGTCGCAAGTGGTGTCCCATGGGGCCCTTCCATGTGTCCACTCCTGTCATACATCTACATTTCCACGGTACAGGCACACACAGGGGTTATGGGCAACATTGTTTGTAGATGACTGCAAAACAGGTGCCATAGTGGGACGGACATCTGACACAGATATCCTTCAAAGGGGCCTCCCAGATATGCATATCTGCTGTCAGGGACATGTCCCACAGCTAAATGCTAAGTAATGCAACATCATACCTGTCGAGAAGTACTAGGTCACCCCTGTCCAGCATATAGGTGGCTGTCCACTGAGCACAGGGTGATTACCAGGGATCAGGGGACAGAGTTTGTCGGTCACCATTCGCTCAACACACACGCTTATCGTGGTTCTGTGGGACTTCTACATTGCCCACCTGTTTGTGCAGGGATTCACATCTACATCAGGCTAGGTCATTGTCTCCTTGTACCCATTACGTGTTACACCTATGATTTACTACATTGCCCCATTCAGACTGTATCTGACCATACACCTACAGCAGCTGGGAAGGCCTCATAGGTTAATTGTCGTACAGATGCAGGATGACATCTTCTTGTGTAATGCTGCCCCACTTGTAGGACCCCTGCCCCATTAAGTCACATACCTGTTGTTTAGTGTTGACCTGTGCCTGACATACGAGGCCATGTCAACCCATATGTCATGTGTATGCTTCACCTACTGTATCTGCATCCCTCAGAACCACAAGGGCAGGTGACATGAACCTTGTCACGGTCATTAATGGGATGTGTTTGAGTGACACATAGATCCCCGACACTCACAATGCTGTGGATCTACATCACAGTACATGTGAGACAGAGATCCTTCCTAGCCTTGTTCGCGGGTATGTTGTCTATTGGATGGAGAATTGCAGGTATAGGCCAGGGATTACATCATTATCACTGCTTGACGGATGTACAGCAATATCATGACTATTTTATCTGAAGCACAGAAGGTTGGCGAAGTCATCCTAACTATGGTGTAGGGTTATGGCTGAACCTGGGACGATGGCCTACCCTGTACCTATGGACGTATGAACCTATATTCATAGTTTGTCACATTTACACTTGTCTATCCCCTATCCTCTTCCTCCAGTGTATATTTCTGTGGCACATGATTGTCCTCTGTATTACTTGCAGGTATGCTGTCTACAGTGCACATACGTCACAGTTGATGACAGTGTATCTGTGTCCCTAACACTGTGATACTAAGGACTACCACACAACCTACACAACATTTCATGCATTTGACCATTCTATTCTTCTTTGGGGGGGGTTGGCAAACATTACACAAGTCCCTGTTTGTGCATGCTTCATGTTGGTGTTTGACCAGGCTCCGTTTCAGTCTGTGTTGGAGGTAGTGTTTCTGTGTGTTTGGCCCTGTGTTTTTATTGGGGACATCTGTGGGGGGTGTGGTTGGCACCTGTTCCCCTTTGCAGGGACACCCATCCTGGCGTTTGTGTCATGCATCTTCAATTAGCATGTGCCATATGTCCTGTACTATCCCCACAGTCGGTATGCCTTCATGCACTACTACTGCGGGTTTCTGGCTGTTTGTATGTGGTAAAATGGACATTGTGATGGGTTTGGGTTGACCTATTCCCATGCTAGAACATACACATCTGTCAATTACGTTGTTTAAATCAAACTGTAACACGCATTCATCTTTTCAAAATGACAGTCAATAACACAGGAAGCTGAGATTAAAACGTTTTACTACTGTGCAGCAGGAGGCAAATAACTATGCAGTACAAGTTTAGAGTTTTTTTTTACTCTATACATGTTACAGCTGTATGAGATTGTGTTTACAAACATCTTTTTCACACATTAATGATGTGGTTGTCACAGGGGATTTACATCACTATAGTCCACAATATTGCACTCCTACAACAGTGGTAAGGTAATGCTTATTAAATGTTTTCCCATGAGGATAGCACAGCCTTGAGCCACATAGTCAATTAGAATGTACTTGGAAATTCTGCTCTGTCACGGTTCCAACACTGTTCAGATCCTCGTCACTTCATTTCCTACCAGGTTCCTTTGTCTCTCGGCGGAGCAGCTGTACTCTGTGTTAGATAGAGCTCACAAGGCCATCCTCCTCAGTGGAAGGATGACAGATATACCTGTACATACATTTATTATTCTCTAACCGAGCAGATGACTAATGCTGAATGACATACACCTGCTGCACTGGTTACTGCCAGGGTCAGGGTTCAATCACACTGCAGCTACACTACAGGCAATTACATGCATGATAAGCTCTACTGCCATATTGTAAGATAGAATAATATGCATTATACACTATTTGCTTCTAAAGTGCCACGTCATATATATGTTTAAATATGTATTTTGCTAACATTCTTCCTCCTTTGATTGCTTCTATTCTATCCAGAAACATATACAACATTATTTCATTCCCTAGCCTCTTCCTCTCTGGAACGTTTAACTAGGCAAGTAATTTGTTGTACATTTAAAAAAGGATTGCATTTTGTATTGACAAATACCACTACAGATCTTCATACATAGTCTGGGGTACAGATGCGACAGAGTCCCTGACTAATACTTACATGCAAAGTACCCCCAACAGACACATGCTCCACATATCAGCAGAAGAAGACAAATGGCAATCAACATATTCAGTATGACTCACGCCATCCAACCAATGGTTTGTGGAGATGGTTCCAGTGGGTTTGGGCCTGGTTCCCCCATGGATGACACCTGCTGTATTACCTCTAGGTGGGCGTTGATTTTGGTTTTTTATGTGGTATTGGACACAGCGTCTTCTTTGATAACCCGACGCAAACCCCGCCAGGGTGCAGTGGGGCCTATTACATTTTGTGACACAACAGTTCTCATTGCATCCAGTTCATCAGTCAAAAGTTCAAGAGGGGAAAGTCACATTATCATTCCTCCGACAGGTTTTGAAACTTCCTCTGTTCCCTGATTGATTTCACTACTCCACAAGCTGGGGTGTTCCAGCCCAGGTTATGACGCTGTCACCAAGTCCATATGAATCGATATTCCTTTATCTCTTGCAGAAGACTGGTTTTTCAGTACAGCTTCCATTTCACCCACTGGTTTAGTAGGTTGCTCGACTGACTTCCCAGTTCTTCGTGTTATATGTGTTATAGTTCGTTTGCACCCAGAGGCAATTGTGCAGTATGTCATGTGACTGGAGCCAGATAACCCAAATAACAACTGCCGGACCAATTCTCAGGTAACCATTGATATGCTTTTTTCCCACAAACAACATAACAATATTCTACTTTACTACTGATGGGGGTTACCTCTGCATGTAACATTTTCCTGTCTATAACAGAGGACTGTTTATACAATTCAGGATGTTTCTGCACATCCTTCCACGTTGTTCTCATAAAGTTCAATACAGATAATGAATGGTGCTACAAGTAGTACTGTGATCTTTGGCTGTTATATGACATTTGTAAGACACAGTTATGTTACAAATACTCCCACCAACTTGAACTGCATCATGTTTATGAAAAATACAATTACTTTTGTGTAACAGGTAAGTACAGTGCCACTTTGTCCTGTGATCTCACAGAACCTGTATCAAAGTGTAAATATTCACAAGTCTCAATCTACCCCCAAAGGGGGACAACATACATCGGAAGTCCTCCATATGATGTAGGTATGGCAGTACAAACACAGCAATTTAAAATGTTCATAGTCTGTACATCACACGCCATGCCTAGGTATGTGTTGAAGTTGGAAGCCACTCTGGGGGTTCATCACGTATCATATTTGTATCCGTGTAGTTATATGCAGGTAAGGTCCCAGCAAATGTAAAGTAAACACAAACATGGTTAATAGGTGTATAATCTTTAGGACAGTAAACCAAATGTCTTTGGGGTTGCTTTGTATTGTTATACAGTCTCCCGGTGATTCAGGCTCTATGGTATATCAGCTACAAGATGTAAATCAGACTTGATATCCTTTACGGTTTGAAAATGTGAGGTGAACCCAGGACGACCTCTCTGCAAACTTTACTGCAGTAGGCGCCCAGTACCTGGTACAGACCTTCACATTCCACTTGGCAATTATCTTTTTTGGATAACAGTGACATACACACAGGATACTGGTGTCAGCTATGCCCGCTTCGCTTTTTTTATCTGTAAAAGACTTTAACTGCAAAACAGTGTTATTGGTGAACCATCCTCTCATGTCACCTGCTAATGAGCCATCGACCCCCAGGTCTGCAGGCATGACAGCTTTCCACTCTGGCACATGATATGCCATTCCACATACTAAAGTGGGGGAAACACTTTACATTTGGAACTGTTGTCATGCTCAGCAATGCTAGAGGTAGACAGCAAATGTAACTCGTCTGGGTGTCACCCACCAACCTCCTCTACTTATTTCTCAGGATCCCTTTGCCCCAGTCATGCTGAGGGTTGTACATGAAATTTTACATTCATGGAAATAAAAAATAATCCCCAGGTTGGGTGATTGTCTGGTTCACTAAATGTGTTCTATTGCCACTGTAGCTTCTTTACAGTATGCCAGACCTGGGGATACTTTATTTTACTGGCACCTTTGCCACTGCTGCTGCATCAGGATTCATGGTTGGGAATGCTTCTACCCATTTTGATTATATATATGTAATCACTAAACAGTATTTTTTCCCCTTCACATTTATTCAGATGTATGAACTCCATACAAATAGTACGGAAGGGTTATGGTGGTGTAGGTAAGCTCACCCCCTTCGGTTTAAATGCCCCTGTGCATGATGTCTACTGCAAATGTGACACGCTGCTCATGATGTTTGTATGTGGTTCCTAATTCTATGTTAGGGTATTCTGTTAACCAATGTACCATCCCCTGTTGAGACATGCTCTACCCATAGCTCCACAAAGCCGCATATCTGAAAAAATTAGGCGTTAATTTTGGTTTTCCCACTGTGGATATGTGCAGTCCGTTTCAAGGATTGCCCCCGTCATACCCACGCCGGCTTTTCTGCTTTCAGTTGGTGTTTGCATTGTTTGTAACATTTCTACATCTAGAATGTCTGAGGATTGTCATTCCTCATTCAAAAAGACACTTTCCAACTGTGAGGCTGCTTGTTTTGCAGCTGCATAGCTCATGCCTTTCCTTTCCTACTGTTATCCTGTTGCTTTCTATGACCTGCACATTTACAATTACTACTTTAGTGGGTAACTGAATGGAATCTAATGCATTCAAGATCAATTGCGCATGATTAATCGGTTTACCTGGATGTTATCATTCCCTTTTTTCCACTGCTGCTCATAAACATGCACTGTACAGACAACATACTGACTATCGGATAAATGTCCACACATCAGTTTTTTGCTAAGTACAAGCACGGTTAAAGCTATCTATTCTGCTGCTTGAGCAGACACGTTATGCTGCAGGGTTTCTACAATCTCATTATCAATAACTACTGCATAACCTACTTGATTCATTCCTGTAGGACTCTGTCTACATGATCCGACAAAAACTGTCACCTCTGCATCATCTAAGGGTATATCAGTGATATCATGTCTGTGTGAGTTATTTCATCCTTTTAAAAGGCAACTGTGTGGTGTGCCATACACAGGTGTCGGACGTGACGTTGATAGGTTTAATGTTGTACAACGCTTCAATCACCATATGAGGTTGACTCAGTGGTATGGTCAAACAAGACAAATGTCTAGCACGGGTCAGGAATGCTATTTCTCTTGCAGCAGAATGATCGCAACTGCATAAACATTCTCACAGTGAGAGGGTGGAATAATAACTTTAAAGGGGGGGCCTGTACTGCCATGGGTGCTACAACAACTGCCTGTACACAATGTGGCACTGACCATGCCACAGTGTCCAACTGCGAGTAGTAAGCTATGGGCGTTGCTTACTTCCATGCTGTTGCATCAAGACTGACGCCATATATCTCCGCTTACAATCTACAGTCTGACAACATGTGTTATGATTATTCGAGACCTAATACAGATGTTGAAGCTATCAATCATTTTAGTCTGCAGAAAGCTGTTTCTGCTACTGTAATCCAGTGTAGTATTGTTGTGCTGCCATAGGTGTATTAAAGATTAAGGGACAATAACGATTCCAAAGCATTGTTTGGTAACCAGCTTTGACAAATGTTAGTCGGGCCCCGAAAGGACTTTATTCCCTTCTTGGTAGTTGGCTTTGCTTTAAATTGCTACCTTCCTATTTATGTAATGTTCTACCCTCCCTTTGGATACCACATATCCCAGGTACTTGACCTGTATTCTCTGTAGTTGCAATTTATGCTTGCTTAATTTATGTCCCTGTTCTGCTGAATATCTCAATAATGCTATTGTATCTTCCATACATTGCTGCTGGGTGGGGGCCCCAAGCAGAATATCATCCACATAAAGTAGAACTTGACGGGCCCCCGGGGTGGAGAAAACACCGAATGTAGCTAGCCATCTCCTGTGGGAATATCTTGTACTTTCACAGTACCCCCCGATAGCGGGTATGGCTGTATCTGTTAGTTAAATGCAAAGCAATACGGACTATCTGGATGTATAGGTATTGCAAAGGAAGCATAGCTTATATGTACCACGGTAAGATACTTCTGGGGGTTTTCATAGCATTCAATATTGTGTGGGTCTGGCACCATCGGTACCCTAGGTATTATTACATGATTTACAGCTTGAAAACCTGTACCATCCGCCTTTCCCCCTTTTTTTTCCGATCAGAAAAAAGGGTATTGCATGGTGAATAGCGATTACTTTGTAGATGGGGAATTCCCTCTGTGACTTTACAGATATCTTCTGGTGTCCACGGTCTATAAAAAGGGGTTGGGTCCTGGCCTTCCTGTCCTGCATGGGGGTTTTACTTCAATTAATTGACAGATATCCTCACTCTGTTCTAGTGACTGTCTTCTTACTCGAGTGTCCCTAGGTATGCGAGTTCGGGATGTGGTTTCAATAGCTTCTGTTACATTTGGTCGTGATACCTCTGTTGCCACAGGATAACGTGTGGGGACTAGCCTGCCCTCCCGCTTCATATCCTGGATGTGGTATCGGAGGTGGTAGGGTGGGGGCTGTTTCTACTGTATTATGATCTTTCTGTGTAATGATGATGCTTTGCATTTGTAGTGTTCTGTTCCCTTCGGGTTCACTACCCCAATCCACCTATGTGCTTGACGGATACCCGATTGTCGCTGTTTTGTCGCCTGCGCATCTTAGGGCTGCCACCTTTTCAAATGCACAATGTGGGACATTAGTGTTTGGAACTTTAATTTGCCGGAAAACATACCCACGGCCAGTACATAGGACAGGAATTCACTTTTGCCAGGAGAGCTACCAATTTTGTAGCATTTCAGTTGCTTATTCTGTTTATTATGATATTTTGTTGTTCCAATAAAAAATTACTGTTTTATGCTACCATTTGATATCTGAGAAATTTTTGTCCTGAGATATCAGGACATTTGCCATTTGTTGGGTTTTGGGCAGGACAAAATAAAGAGGGACTGCCCCTAAAGGGTGGGACAGGTGGTTACCCTAGAACATTGCATCACATTTTCAGAGTTTCCAATGTTTCAGTAACGATATTTTGTCTAATATACCATCAATGCCATATTTATTACCCCATTTTGCAGAATATCTCACATTATGTGCTCTCTGCGATTGCAAAACTTCACGCCCCCGTCAAACCGGATCACATGATCTGTTTGTCACTAATCTCCCATATCCTCTACCCCTGTTACGTAACCCTTCTCTCTACTTTATCTCCTTCCCTGTATCCACTGTAGTGTCTACAATGACTATTTACTCTACTCTGTGTTCCCTGACTATGTCCAGATTTAACACTATTTGGATTGGTCTTCGACCTGCTATCACAACTGTTAACAGAAACACAATGTAGTCTGGTCCCTGATCTACAATAGACACAAAGAGGCAAACACTCCTTACCTGGCCTCCTGTTTAGGCTGCACGCTTTTTTTTTGGGATCCAGTTTTCCGCTTTTCAGCCACAGATCAGACAGTGGACAGCCTCTTTACACACAACAATTCAGTCGGAGGTCTTTTCATTCAAGAAGAACCATTTAGGCAAATTCTCCCAGATGTCCAACGACCCCTGCACTCTGACCTGTAGCATACCAAGGGAGTTAGGGCTAAGAAGGACCGCAATGTCAAATAAGTTGCTAAAACCAGACTGTAGTTATCAGTAGGCTTTTCTAAGTGACATAAAAACCCGGAGGGCGGGTTCACAAGTTTTTTTGGGGGGGAAAAAAAAACCCCTTTTTTTTTTTTAAAAAAAAATTTTTTTTTTTAAAATTTTTCCCCCTTTTGGGGGGCCACAGGGCATTTCCATCACTATGGCCCGCAATAGTCTATACATAGGGGGGAGGTCGTGCTTTTAAAATGTTTTCCCATGAG
>NW_025049478.1:0-13628 GCF_019279795.1 Protopterus annectens | reverse complement strand
TGAATAATTACAAGATCAAATGTAAAGATTTGAACAATGCGCTTTACAAACACATCAGTGAGGCAGGGGATCATCATTCTTTCCAGTTCTCAATTATTGATAAAGAGTATACAAACCCATTGGGTGGGGACTGGAAAACTAGATTAGCATGTAGGGAAAGTAATTGGCAAATCTTAACTGATGCCACAACAAAACCTGGCCTCAATGAATATATTAGTATAAAGCCATTCCTATTAATGCGATAATTACACCTGTACCAATCATACATTGTTTTTATCAATCATCTTTAATTTACTATTTTTAATCAACTATTTATGTATTATATGATGTATTAATGACTATTTTTATATCTTTATGTATTATTAAGTATTTATTTGAAACTGAACACACCATATACATATACATATATTTATATTCATATTTATTTATTTCTAATTACATCTACATACATTTTTATACATATTATAATTAATACAATTCATTATTACATGATATTTATACCAATTTTTTTAGATGTTTTAGATTATAAATTAGTTAATTTATACTATATTATTATGCTATACTATGTTATTTATTTATAGTAGTTAGTGTATATTGGGAGCCCATAGGATGTGGGAGATTCCAATTATCTTAGAATACAGAATGTACACATGAAAAGAAGAGAAATGGTTTTTGAAATGATAAGATACAAATACTATGGGTCTTTAAGTATCCCAGTTATAAAATAGTAATCTCATACCCTACCTTTTTATTTATTAGTCATCTTGGACAGTGGAGAGTGTGCTGTCTATGTATAATTATATACATTTTATCATGATACTATTCAATAATTACATGCATACATAAAGTACATTACAGTTATTAACTTTGATATTGTTTAAAGTGTTTATGCCTTTAAGTACTCCTGTTTTTAAACTCGTAATGGTTTTTGGCGCCTAAATTTACATAAAATATGGAGGAGCAGCTGAAGTTAACTGTTCTGATGAAGTCTGCCTTTTGGCGGATGAAAGCGCTTAACAAACAGTGATTTTGGAGTGGAATATGTTCCTGTCGTGAATTTTATTATTTTGTTTTATATCAATAATATTTAACTGCAATCTACAGTATGTTATATCAATAATGATATTTAACAGTAATCTACAGTATGTTATATCAATAATGATATTTAACTGCAATCTACAGTATGTTATATCAATAATGATATTTAACAGTAATCTACAGTATGTTATATCAATAATGATATTTAACTGCAATCTACAGTATGTTATATCAATAATGATATTTAACTGCAATCTACAGTATGTTATATCAATAATGATATTTAACAGTAATCTACAGTATGTTATATCAATAATGATATTTAACTGCAATCTACAGTATGTTATATCAATAATGATATTTAACAGTAATCTACAGTATGTTATATCAATAATATTTAACTGTAATCTACAGTATGTTATATCAATAATATTTAACTGCAATCTACAGTATGTTATATCAATAATGATATTTAACTGCAATCTACAGTATGTTATATCAATAATGATATTTAACAGTAATCTACAGTATGTTATATCAATAATGATATTTAACTGCAATCTACAGTATGTTATATCAATAATGATATTTAACTGCAATCTACAGTATGTTATATCAATAATGATATTTAACAGTAATCTACAGTATGTTATATCAATAATATTTAACAGTAATCTACAGTATGTTATATCAATAATGATATTTAACAGTAATCTACAGTATGTTATATCAATAATGATATTTAACAGTAATCTACAGTATGTTATATCAATAATATTTAACTGCAATCTACAGTATGTTATATCAATAATGATATTTAACAGTAATCTACAGTATGTTATATCAATAATGATATTTAACAGTAATCTACAGTATGTTATATCAATAATATTTAACAGTAATCTACAGTATGTTATATCAATAATGATATTTAACTGCAATCTACAGTATGTTATATCAATAATGATATTTAACAGTAATCTACAGTATGTTATATCAATAATATTTAACAGTAATCTACAGTATGTTATATCAATAATGATATTTAACAGTAATCTACAGTATGTTATATCAATAATATTTAACTGCAATCTACAGTATGTTATATCAATAATGATATTTAACTGCAATCTACAGTATGTTATATCAATAATGATATTTAACTGCAATCTACAGTATGTTATATCAATAATGATATTTAACTGCAATCTACAGTATGTTATATCAATAATGATATTTAACTGCAATCTACAGTATGTTATATCAATAATGATATTTAACAGTAATCTACAGTATGTTATATCAATAATATTTAACTGCAATCTACAGTATGTTATATCAATAATGATATTTAACTGCAATCTACAGTATGTTATATCAATAATGATATTTAACTGCAATCTACAGTATGTTATATCAATAATGATATTTAACAGTAATCTACAGTATGTTATATCAATAATATTTAACTGCAATCTACAGTATGTTATATCAATAATGATATTTAACTGCAATCTACAGTATGTTATATCAATAATGATATTTAACTGCAATCTACAGTATGTTATATCAATAATGATATTTAACAGTAATCTACAGTATGTTATATCAATAATGATATTTAACAGTAATCTACAGTATGTTATATCAATAATGATATTTAACAGTAATCTACAGTATGTTATATCAATAATGATATTTAACTGCAATCTACAGTATGTTATATCAATAATGATATTTAACTGCAATCTACAGTATGTTATATCAATAATGATATTTAACAGTAATCTACAGTATGTTATATCAATAATGATATTTAACTGCAATCTACAGTATGTTATATCAATAATGATATTTAACTGCAATCTACAGTATGTTATATCAATAATGATATTTAACTGCAATCTACAGTATGTTATATCAATAATGATATTTAACAGTAATCTACAGTATGTTATATCAATAATGATATTTAACAGTAATCTACAGTATGTTATATCAATAATATTTAACTGCAATCTACAGTATGTTATATCAATAATGATATTTAACTGCAATCTACAGTATGTTATATCAATAATGATATTTAACAGTAATCTACAGTATGTTATATCAATAATATTTAATAGTAATCTACAGTATGTTATATCAATAATGATATTTAACTGCAATCTACAGTATGTTATATCAATAATGATATTTAACTGCAATCTACAGTATGTTATATCAATAATGATATTTAACAGTAATCTACAGTATGTTATATCAATAATATTTAACTGCAATCTACAGTATGTTATATCAATAATGATATTTAACAGTAATCTACAGTATGTTATATCAATAATATTTAACTGCAATCTACAGTATGTTATATCAATAATGATATTTAACTGCAATCTACAGTATGTTATATCAATAATGATATTTAACAGTAATCTACAGTATGTTATATCAATAATATTTAATAGTAATCTACAGTATGTTATATCAATAATGATATTTAACAGTAATCTACAGTATGTTATATCAATAATATTTAACTGCAATCTACAGTATGTTATATCAATAATGATATTTAACTGCAATCTACAGTATGTTATATCAATAATGATATTTAACAGTAATCTACAGTATGTTATATCAATAATATTTAACAGTAATCTACAGTATGTTATATCAATAATGATATTTAACTGCAATCTACAGTATGTTATATCAATAATGATATTTAACTGCAATCTACAGTATGTTATATCAATAATGATATTTAACAGTAATCTACAGTATGTTATATCAATAATATTTAACTGCAATCTACAGTATGTTATATCAATAATGATATTTAACTGCAATCTACAGTATGTTATATCAATAATGATATTTAACTGCAATCTACAGTATGTTATATCAATAATGATATTTAACAGTAATCTACAGTATGTTATATCAATAATATTTAACAGTAATCTACAGTATGTTATATCAATAATGATATTTAACAGTAATCTACAGTATGTTATATCAATAATGATATTTAACAGTAATCTACAGTATGTTATATCAATAATATTTAACTGCAATCTACAGTATGTTATATCAATAATGATATTTAACAGTAATCTACAGTATGTTATATCAATAATGATATTTAACAGTAATCTACAGTATGTTATATCAATAATATTTAACAGTAATCTACAGTATGTTATATCAATAATGATATTTAACTGCAATCTACAGTATGTTATATCAATAATGATATTTAACAGTAATCTACAGTATGTTATATCAATAATATTTAACTGCAATCTACAGTATGTTATATCAATAATGATATTTAACAGTAATCTACAGTATGTTATATCAATAATATTTAACAGTAATCTACAGTATGTTATATCAATAATGATATTTAACTGCAATCTACAGTATGTTATATCAATAATGATATTTAACTGCAATCTACAGTATGTTATATCAATAATGATATTTAACTGCAATCTACAGTATGTTATATCAATAATATTTAACAGTAATCTACAGTATGTTATATCAATAATGATATTTAACTGCAATCTACAGTATGTTATATCAATAATGATATTTAACAGTAATCTACAGTATGTTATATCAATAATATTTAACTGCAATCTACAGTATGTTATATCAATAATGATATTTAACAGTAATCTACAGTATGTTATATCAATAATATTTAACTGCAATCTACAGTATGTTATATCAATAATGATATTTAACTGCAATCTACAGTATGTTATATCAATAATGATATTTAACAGTAATCTACAGTATGTTATATCAATAATATTTAACAGTAATCTACAGTATGTTATATCAATAATGATATTTAACAGTAATCTACAGTATGTTATATCAATAATGATATTTAACTGCAATCTACAGTATGTTATATCAATAATGATATTTAACAGTAATCTACAGTATGTTATATCAATAATATTTAACTGCAATCTACAGTATGTTATATCAATAATGATATTTAACAGTAATCTACAGTATGTTATATCAATAATATTTAACAGTAATCTACAGTATGTTATATCAATAATGATATTTAACAGTAATCTACAGTATGTTATATCAATAATGATATTTAACTGCAATCTACAGTATGTTATATCAATAATGATATTTAACAGTAATCTACAGTATGTTATATCAATAATATTTAACTGCAATCTACAGTATGTTATATCAATAATGATATTTAACTGCAATCTACAGTATGTTATATCAATAATATTTAACTGCAATCTACAGTATGTTATATCAATAATGATATTTAACAGTAATCTACAGTATGTTATATCAATAATATTTAATAGTAATCTACAGTATGTTATATCAATAATGATATTTAACTGCAATCTACAGTATGTTATATCAATAATGATATTTAACTGCAATCTACAGTATGTTATATCAATAATGATATTTAACTGCAATCTACAGTATGTTATATCAATAATGATATTTAACAGTAATCTACAGTATGTTATATCAATAATATTTAACTGCAATCTACAGTATGTTATATCAATAATATTTAACTGCAATCTACAGTATGTTATATCAATAATGATATTTAACAGTAATCTACAGTATGTTATATCAATAATATTTAACTGCAATCTACAGTATGTTATATCAATAATGATATTTAACAGTAATCTACAGTATGTTATATCAATAATATTTAACTGCAATCTACAGTATGTTATATCAATAATGATATTTAACTGCAATCTACAGTATGTTATATCAATAATGATATTTAACAGTAATCTACAGTATGTTATATCAATAATATTTAACAGTAATCTACAGTATGTTATATCAATAATGATATTTAACAGTAATCTACAGTATGTTATATCAATAATGATATTTAACTGCAATCTACAGTATGTTATATCAATAATGATATTTAACAGTAATCTACAGTATGTTATATCAATAATGATATTTAACAGTAATCTACAGTATGTTATATCAATAATGATATTTAACTGCAATCTACAGTATGTTATATCAATAATGATATTTAACAGTAATCTACAGTATGTTATATCAATAATATTTAACAGTAATCTACAGTATGTTATATCAATAATGATATTTAACTGCAATCTACAGTATGTTATATCAATAATATTTAACAGTAATCTACAGTATGTTATATCAATAATGATATTTAACTGCAATCTACAGTATGTTATATCAATAATGATATTTAACTGCAATCTACAGTATGTTATATCAATAATATTTAACTGCAATCTACAGTATGTTATATCAATAATGATATTTAACAGTAATCTACAGTATGTTATATCAATAATATTTAACTGCAATCTACAGTATGTTATATCAATAATGATATTTAACAGTAATCTACAGTATGTTATATCAATAATATTTAACTGCAATCTACAGTATGTTATATCAATAATGATATTTAACTGCAATCTACAGTATGTTATATCAATAATGATATTTAACAGTAATCTACAGTATGTTATATCAATAATATTTAACAGTAATCTACAGTATGTTATATCAATAATGATATTTAACAGTAATCTACAGTATGTTATATCAATAATATTTAACAGTAATCTACAGTATGTTATATCAATAATGATATTTAACTGCAATCTACAGTATGTTATATCAATAATGATATTTAACAGTAATCTACAGTATGTTATATCAATAATATTTAACTGCAATCTACAGTATGTTATATCAATAATGATATTTAACAGTAATCTACAGTATGTTATATCAATAATATTTAATAGTAATCTACAGTATGTTATATCAATAATGATATTTAACAGTAATCTACAGTATATCAATAATGATATTTAACTGCAATCTACAGTATGTTATATCAATAATGATATTTAACAGTAATCTACAGTATGTTATATCAATAATATTTAACAGTAATCTACAGTATGTTATATCAATAATGATATTTAACTGCAATCTACAGTATGTTATATCAATAATGATATTTAACAGTAATCTACAGTATGTTATATCAATAATATTTAACTGCAATCTACAGTATGTTATATCAATAATGATATTTAACTGCAATCTACAGTATGTTATATCAATAATGATATTTAACAGTAATCTACAGTATGTTATATCAATAATATTTAACAGTAATCTACAGTATGTTATATCAATAATGATATTTAACAGTAATCTACAGTATGTTATATCAATAATGATATTTAACAGTAATCTACAGTATGTTATATCAATAATATTTAACTGCAATCTACAGTATGTTATATCAATAATGATATTTAACAGTAATCTACAGTATGTTATATCAATAATATTTAACAGTAATCTACAGTATGTTATATCAATAATGATATTTAACAGTAATCTACAGTATATCAATAATGATATTTAACTGCAATCTACAGTATGTTATATCAATAATGATATTTAACTGCAATCTACAGTATGTTATATCAATAATATTTAACTGCAATCTACAGTATGTTATATCAATAATATTTAACTGCAATCTACAGTATGTTATATCAATAATGATATTTAACTGCAATCTACAGTATGTTATATCAATAATGATATTTAACTGCAATCTACAGTATGTTATATCAATAATATTTAACTGCAATCTACAGTATGTTATATCAATAATGATATTTAACAGTAATCTACAGTATGTTATATCAATAATATTTAACTGCAATCTACAGTATGTTATATCAATAATGATATTTAACAGTAATCTACAGTATGTTATATCAATAATGTTTAACTGCAATCTACAGTATGTTATATCAATAATGATATTTAACTGCAATCTACAGTATGTTATATCAATAATGATATTTAACAGTAATCTACAGTATGTTATATCAATAATATTTAATAGTAATCTACAGTATGTTATATCAATAATGATATTTAACAGTAATCTACAGTATATCAATAATGATATTTAACTGCAATCTACAGTATGTTATATCAATAATGATATTTAACAGTAATCTACAGTATGTTATATCAATAATGATATTTAACAGTAATCTACAGTATGTTATATCAATAATGATATTTAACTGCAATCTACAGTATGTTATATCAATAATATTTAACTGCAATCTACAGTATGTTATATCAATAATGATATTTAACAGTAATCTACAGTATGTTATATCAATAATATTTAACAGTAATCTACAGTATGTTATATCAATAATGATATTTAACAGTAATCTACAGTATGTTATATCAATAATGATATTTAACTGCAATCTACAGTATGTTATATCAATAATGATATTTAACAGTAATCTACAGTATGTTATATCAATAATATTTAACAGTAATCTACAGTATGTTATATCAATAATGATATTTAACAGTAATCTACAGTATGTTATATCAATAATATTTAACAGTAATCTACAGTATGTTATATCAATAATGATATTTAACTGCAATCTACAGTATGTTATATCAATAATGATATTTAACTGCAATCTACAGTATGTTATATCAATAATATTTAACTGCAATCTACAGTATGTTATATCAATAATGATATTTAACAGTAATCTACAGTATGTTATATCAATAATATTTAACTGCAATCTACAGTATGTTATATCAATAATGATATTTAACAGTAATCTACAGTATGTTATATCAATAATATTTAACTGCAATCTACAGTATGTTATATCAATAATGATATTTAACTGCAATCTACAGTATGTTATATCAATAATGATATTTAACAGTAATCTACAGTATGTTATATCAATAATGATATTTAACAGTAATCTACAGTATGTTATATCAATAATGATATTTAACTGCAATCTACAGTATGTTATATCAATAATGATATTTAACTGCAATCTACAGTATGTTATATCAATAATATTTAACTGCAATCTACAGTATGTTATATCAATAATATTTAACTGCAATCTACAGTATGTTATATCAATAATGATATTTAACAGTAATCTACAGTATGTTATATCAATAATGATATTTAACTGTAATCTACAGTATGTTATATCAATAATGATATTTAACAGTAATCTACAGTATGTTATATCAATAATGATATTTAACTGCAATCTACAGTATGTTATATCAATAATGATATTTAACAGTAATCTACAGTATGTTATATCAATAATGATATTTAACAGTAATCTACAGTATGTTATATCAATAATATTTAACAGTAATCTACAGTATGTTATATCAATAATGATATTTAACTGCAATCTACAGTATGTTATATCAATAATGATATTTAACTGCAATCTACAGTATGTTATATCAATAATGATATTTAACTGCAATCTACAGTATGTTATATCAATAATGATATTTAACTGCAATCTACAGTATGTTATATCAATAATGATATTTAACTGTAATCTACAGTATGTTATATCAATAATGATATTTAACTGCAATCTACAGTATGTTATATCAATAATATTTAACTGCAATCTACAGTATGTTATATCAATAATGATATTTAACAGTAATCTACAGTATGTTATATCAATAATATTTAACTGCAATCTACAGTATGTTATATCAATAATGATATTTAACAGTAATCTACAGTATGTTATATCAATAATATTTAACAGTAATCTACAGTATGTTATATCAATAATGATATTTAACTGCAATCTACAGTATGTTATATCAATAATGATATTTAACTGCAATCTACAGTATGTTATATCAATAATATTTAACTGCAATCTACAGTATGTTATATCAATAATGATATTTAACAGTAATCTACAGTATGTTATATCAATAATATTTAACTGCAATCTACAGTATGTTATATCAATAATGATATTTAACTGCAATCTACAGTATGTTATATCAATAATGATATTTAACTGCAATCTACAGTATGTTATATCAATAATATTTAACTGCAATCTACAGTATGTTATATCAATAATGATATTTAACAGTAATCTACAGTATGTTATATCAATAATATTTAACAGTAATCTACAGTATGTTATATCAATAATGATATTTAACAGTAATCTACAGTATGTTATATCAATAATGATATTTAACTGCAATCTACAGTATGTTATATCAATAATGATATTTAACTGCAATCTACAGTATGTTATATCAATAATGATATTTAACTGCAATCTACAGTATGTTATATCAATAATGATATTTAACAGTAATCTACAGTATGTTATATCAATAATATTTAACAGTAATCTACAGTATGTTATATCAATAATGATATTTAACTGCAATCTACAGTATGTTATATCAATAATGATATTTAACAGTAATCTACAGTATGTTATATCAATAATATTTAACTGCAATCTACAGTATGTTATATCAATAATGATATTTAACAGTAATCTACAGTATGTTATATCAATAATATTTAATAGTAATCTACAGTATGTTATATCAATAATGATATTTAACAGTAATCTACAGTATATCAATAATGATATTTAACTGCAATCTACAGTATGTTATATCAATAATGATATTTAACAGTAATCTACAGTATGTTATATCAATAATATTTAACAGTAATCTACAGTATGTTATATCAATAATGATATTTAACTGCAATCTACAGTATGTTATATCAATAATGATATTTAACAGTAATCTACAGTATGTTATATCAATAATATTTAACTGCAATCTACAGTATGTTATATCAATAATGATATTTAACTGCAATCTACAGTATGTTATATCAATAATGATATTTAACAGTAATCTACAGTATGTTATATCAATAATATTTAACAGTAATCTACAGTATGTTATATCAATAATGATATTTAACAGTAATCTACAGTATGTTATATCAATAATGATATTTAACAGTAATCTACAGTATGTTATATCAATAATATTTAACTGCAATCTACAGTATGTTATATCAATAATGATATTTAACAGTAATCTACAGTATGTTATATCAATAATATTTAACAGTAATCTACAGTATGTTATATCAATAATGATATTTAACTGCAATCTACAGTATGTTATATCAATAATGATATTTAACAGTAATCTACAGTATGTTATATCAATAATATTTAACAGTAATCTACAGTATGTTATATCAATAATGATATTTAACAGTAATCTACAGTATGTTATATCAATAATGATATTTAACAGTAATCTACAGTATGTTATATCAATAATATTTAACTGCAATCTACAGTATGTTATATCAATAATGATATTTAACAGTAATCTACAGTATGTTATATCAATAATATTTAACAGTAATCTACAGTATGTTATATCAATAATGATATTTAACTGCAATCTACAGTATATAAATAATGATATTTAATTGCAATCTACAGTATGTTATATCAATAATGATATTTAACTGCAATCTACAGTATGTTATATCAATAATGATATTTAACTGCAATCTACAGTATGTTATATCAATAATATTTAACTGCAATCTACAGTATGTTATATCAATAATGATATTTAACTGCAATCTACAGTATGTTATATCAATAATGATATTTAACTGCAATCTACAGTATGTTATATCAATAATGATATTTAACTGCAATCTACAGTATGTTATATCAATAATATTTAACTGCAATCTACAGTATGTTATATCAATAATGATATTTAACAGTAATCTACAGTATGTTATATCAATAATATTTAACTGCAATCTACAGTATGTTATATCAATAATGATATTTAACAGTAATCTACAGTATGTTATATCAATAATATTTAACTGCAATCTACAGTATGTTATATCAATAATGATATTTAACTGCAATCTACAGTATGTTATATCAATAATGATATTTAACAGTAATCTACAGTATGTTATATCAATAATATTTAACTGTAATCTACAGTATGTTATATCAATAATGATATTTAACAGTAATCTACAGTATGTTATATCAATAATGATATTTAACTGCAATCTACAGTATGTTATATCAATAATGATATTTAACAGTAATCTACAGTATGTTATATCAATAATGATATTTAACAGTAATCTACAGTATGTTATATCAATAATGATATTTAACTGCAATCTACAGTATGTTATATCAATAATATTTAACTGCAATCTACAGTATGTTATATCAATAATGATATTTAACAGTAATCTACAGTATGTTATATCAATAATATTTAACAGTAATCTACAGTATGTTATATCAATAATGATATTTAACAGTAATCTACAGTATGTTATATCAATAATGATATTTAACTGCAATCTACAGTATGTTATATCAATAATGATATTTAACAGTAATCTACAGTATGTTATATCAATAATATTTAACTGCAATCTACAGTATGTTATATCAATAATGATATTTAACTGCAATCTACAGTATGTTATATCAATAATATTTAACTGCAATCTACAGTATGTTATATCAATAATGATATTTAACAGTAATCTACAGTATGTTATATCAATAATATTTAACAGTAATCTACAGTATGTTATATCAATAATGATATTTAACAGTAATCTACAGTATGTTATATCAATAATGATATTTAACTGCAATCTACAGTATGTTATATCAATAATGATATTTAACTGCAATCTACAGTATGTTATATCAATAATGATATTTAACAGTAATCTACAGTATGTTATATCAATAATGATATTTAACAGTAATCTACAGTATGTTATATCAATAATGATATTTAACAGTAATCTACAGTATGTTATATCAATAATATTTAACTGCAATCTACAGTATGTTATATCAATAATGATATTTAACTGCAATCTACAGTATGTTATATCAATAATGATATTTAACAGTAATCTACAGTATGTTATATCAATAATATTTAACAGTAATCTACAGTATGTTATATCAATAATGATATTTAACAGTAATCTACAGTATGTTATATCAATAATGATATTTAACAGTAATCTACAGTATGTTATATCAATAATATTTAACTGTAATCTACAGTATGTTATATCAATAATGATATTTAACAGTAATCTACAGTATGTTATATCAATAATATTTAACTGCAATCTACAGTATGTTATATCAATAATGATATTTAACTGCAATCTACAGTATGTTATATCAATAATGATATTTAACAGTAATCTACAGTATGTTATATCAATAATATTTAACAGTAATCTACAGTATGTTATATCAATAATGATATTTAACTGCAATCTACAGTATGTTATATCAATAATGATATTTAACAGTAATCTACAGTATGTTATATCAATAATATTTAACAGTAATCTACAGTATGTTATATCAATAATGATATTTAACAGTAATCTACAGTATGTTATATCAATAATATTTAACTGCAATCTACAGTATGTTATATCAATAATGATATTTAACTGCAATCTACAGTATGTTATATCAATAATGATATTTAACTGCAATCTACAGTATGTTATATCAATAATGATA